>NC_012878.2:39968598-40268598 GCF_000003195.3 Sorghum bicolor
GAATGGTGCCCCCACCTTCTCCTAGGGGCACTCGCAGTACAGGAGCGGTACCAGAGATCGAGGAGCAGCAGGACATAGCCATTGGGGCTGTTGCAGATGCAGAGGCTGAGGGGGAGTTTGACTTTGCTCCAGACAGCTCGGACGATGATTATCGTCCTCCAGTGTCAGACCTTCCCCCTCGAGCGCACGACCACGAGGCAGGAGGTTATTTGACTGCTACAGACCCTGCACTTCTAGCTATACTAGAGGGGATGAGAGCTGACCAGTGTAGAGCAGCTGAGGAGCAGGCCAGGAGGGACAGGGATCAGGCTGCGATCAATGCAGCAATTCAGGCTCGTCAGGATGAGCTTCAGCGGCAGTTCTTAGCTTTTCAGGCTTAGCAGACAGCGATGATGGCCGCTCTTATGGCCGCCTCAGGGATTCAGCTTCCACATATTCAGCCTCCAGGCACATCGTTTGTCAGGCCGTCTACTCTAGCTCCCAAGAGTCAGTCTGAGCAGCCTCTACAGCTCCCCACTCAGAGTCAGCCGTTTTCGACGCCTCAGCACCAGGTATCCCAGGGTGCTATCTCCTCTGGCTTTGAGCAGGTACCTCAGTTCACGCCTCTCCGCTCTGGATTCACTCCACAGTCAGCGACAGCGTCACAGCTTGTGTTGGACTCGTCGACAGACCAGCACCTCAGTTTCACTTACAGTGCTCTGACTGGTGACCCTACGCCTCCACCTCTGTAGGCTCCTGCAGCCTTTACAGCGCTAGTCACCACTACAGAGCGTCTGTCGTCATCAGTAGCGTCGTTTGAGCAGCTAGCACCTTCTTCTACCGTGCCAGAGACTTCAGCTACAGCGACCGAGTCAGTGCCAGCTTCGTCCGCAGGACTTGAGCAGCTCGCCAGCTCGTGCAGCTTCAGAGGGTCACTCTACCTCCTCTGCCTCGACGGCCGATGGTTCAGACAATGCAGCTCGTTTTGAGGCCGTGCCGAGGGACGTCTCTGCTCCGCCTCCTCCACCGTCGTCTTAGGTTTTTGGCGCTTGATGCCAAAGGAGGAGAGAGGGTTGTGAGTATGAGAGTTAGGGGGAGCTAGAGGCCAGAGAGAGTTTTTAGCTTGGTTCTTTTGTGTGCTACTCCATCATGCATCACGTTTATCTTTATGCATTGCATTTGTGTGAGATACACTATGGTTGTGAGACATGACCTATGCTTAATTGTGATATCATTATGTCATGTGTTTGGCTCATATTACCTTTGCTTCCGTGTTTTACTCCGATGTACTTATGAGCCTTGTGTTTATATCCTGTTGTACTTCACTCATATATTTGGATGCAGGATGTTAGACTTGGTTGATATAAGCATGTCTAATCACTTTGTTCTTATTGTATCATGCTTATTGAAACCAAGTCATTTGAAAACCTCAACTCTTTCATACTCGAGGTTATTGTCATCAATCACCAAAAAGGGGGAGATTGAAAGAGCATCTAGGCCCCTAGTGATTTCGGTGATTAATGACAATGTTGATTACTATGACTAACGTGTGTTTTGCAGAGGCAAAGTCATAGGTAAGGTCATGGTAATAGATACTCGATGGACAGGGACGTACATGCCTACTTAATAGTGGAAATCGTTTCAGTTTTCAAAGGATGGATGGACATCGTCAAGACTAGACTAGGTCTAAGTGCCATATGGTGAAGAAGGGTACTTAGAGTAGTTTAGGACTTTCTTTTCCTTTGACCGTACTATTAAGAGGGGCTTTGATATAGTAGCTTGACTTAGGCAAGGCTTTAGGTTTAGGTGTGGTGCACACTTGGTAAACCTAGCACTAGGCAGCTCAGAGTTAGTCCTTAGATCGAGAGGAACCAACTTTGTTTTGGAGCGATCGCGTTTCGACGAAGTTAGGGTGCCCAAGGGGGCACCGGACGCTCTGTGAGTGCGTCCGGTGAGGTCCTTAGCCATTGAGAGTTCGGGTGCCTTAGGGTTAGGCACCGGACGCTGGCACCGGTCGCACCGGGCAGCGTCCGGTCCCACACCCAGGGAAGTTGTAAACTTCCCCTGAGCACCGGACGCTAGCACCGGACGCACCGGGTAGCGTCCGGTCCCATACTCAGGGAGTTTGTAAAACTCCCCGGAGCACCGGACGGTGCCACCGGACGCTGAAAGTTAGCGTTCGGTGACCTGTCAGACGCAGGTACAGTTAGCCGTTATGGAGCACCGGTCGCTCGGTGCAGAGCGTTCGGTGCAACATAAAGAGCGTCTGGTGACCCCGTTTTCAGTGGAAAACGGTTGGCTGACCTTTGGACTTCGTGGGGAGTACTTATACTTCTTCACCTCGTCCATGAGAGGTCTCTTGCCCATTTGAACATCTAAGAAACTTGTTGTGGAGCAAGAGAGTAGTAAGAGCCTAGAGAGGATTGAGAATTGAGTGATTTCTTGAGAGAATCCTTCTCTAGTGAATTCCAAGAGTCAAGTGTGCATCCACCACTCTCTAGAGCCTTGTTTGGGTCAAGTGAGAGTTCTTTGCTTGTTACTCTTGGTGATCGCCATCACCTAGACGGTTTGGTGGTGATTGGAGGCACGAAGACTGCCCGGAGTTCTTGTGGGTGGCTCGTGTCGAGCTTGTGAGCAGTTTTGGGCAATTCACCGCGATGGAGTGTTGAAGAATCAGCCCGTAGAGAGCACTTGGTCCTTGCGCGGACCAAGGGGGAGCAAGACCCTTGCGCGGGTGCTCCAACGAGGACTAGTGGAGAGTGGCGACTCTCCGATACCTCGGCAAAACATCGCCGAGCACTTTCTTCCACTACTCCTTTACATTCTAGCATTTACTTTGTGCTTTTACATTCTTAGAATTGCCTTGCTAGAATAGGATTGGAACTAGGTTGCAAAACTTTTATCCGGTAGCTCTCTAGGTCACTTTAGGCACAAGGGGTTGAATTGGAGCTTATAGGTTGCTTAAATTTTTAGAGAAGCCCAATTCACCCCCCCCTCTTGGGCATCTTGATCCTTTCAGTCATATTTATGAACTAGAGTATAGTTGTGATGTTATAATATTGATATATGAACTAGTGTATAGTTTATGTGTCATGAGAGTATCATCATTAACATTGTGCTTAATAAAACATATAACTTATATAATGAAGATTAGAACTAAGTTGGATGTGGGGGTTCATCATGCCACAAGGTGTGCCCAATTCATAACTTGTCGATCTATAGGGTCGGAGTCCCGGGGTGAGTTGGGTAGTCTCTGTATACGTAGGCATGGTGCCTGGGTATAGAGAGGCAGATGTCTGCATGGCCCTTGCTTTAGTGTGGGGATGGCAGCAGGTGGTGACATTCCTGTCCGTCCTTGGCATTCCTCTCTATTCATTTGGGATGTAGGAGTCTAAATTGACATGACAGTTGCTGGCAGACCAATATAGGCATGTTCTCCTAATCCAAGTCACACTTAGTACTAATACTAGTTATGTAAATTATATGAACATTAACTAATAATAATATGACTATACTAGATTAATGTCTACTCGCTTAGGAATATTATTTTATTAGTTTCATTTCTATTTATCATTCGAGGAAAGCTCATGTGTGTGTCCACTATCTCTATTATCATTTCTTACCCCTGTATCAACAATTGGTAAACTTGCACAACATTACTACCTATGATCATATCAGAATCTTAATCAATGCCTTCCTTTGGGAAAATATAAATAACGATATCAGAATACTCACCGGGTGAAATGCTACAAACGATAGCTCCGTGCGCTTGCGGATTAACTAAAAAGGTTAAGAAACTATCAAGGTCAATACTAGTGATATCGCTATACTCTAGCGGTATTACTATGTAGAAGCCACAAGGACATTTCTGGCGCAATTGCTGGGGATAGGTTCTCATTCTAATCCTAGTGACTACGTTAAGAAATACAAACAACTATGGTTAGCTGCAACTAGATGTGCTTGCTGTTGGTGCTGTTGTGATCAGTTGCAATGTGAACACAACTGACTAGAACCAGTTGTGACTGCTTCTGATTTGGATACAACTGATTGGGACTAGTTGTGTCTGCCTGTTATTTTCTTCATATATATTTGTGATGTATATGTTTCCTTCCGTAAATAGGTGCCGACCTTGGTTGATTTCGCGTTGTGGTGAAATTAAGTGCTTCCGCTGTCACTAGCGAATGTGTTAGTGTGGTTATCCCAACAGATTCTCTATTACAATGCTCAATAGAAATCTCTGCAAATTCTCTCCACAAATTATAGCATTCATGCAGAAAAATCTCCATCCTGTATTAGTTTGGACAACTTCCAAACAGTCAGATTGTACTATGATTGTGCTGCAGCCCAATTGTTGTGCTAACCTTAGACCCTCTCTCAAAGCATATGTCTCAACCATTTGAGCATTTAGCACTAGAGGAAAATAATGATTTGCCTCTGCTATGAAGCCTCCCCCGAGTCCCTGATCACCACACCTCAGCTTCCACAGCCATCATGAAACGTTGTATCAATATTGACCATGAGTTTTCTTTCAGGTTGTTTCTTCCATTCTTGACGTATCTTCGGAACTTTTTGCATCGACCTCATATAGTTGCTTGTCAAGGCAGTGATCGACATAGCAGCCTTATGAGAGTTCTGGAATGACCACTTTTTCTCAGTAGAACAAGCGATTCATTAGATGAGAGAACCCATTTTAAAAAAAGAAGCAGGCTTCTTGTGAGAGAAGGGATAGGAAAAAGCAAGTGCCAAGTAGGAAGCTATTTTTATATTTTACTTATTTGGCAACACGAAGGAACAGCAGCTGGCATCAGTTAAGCAAGTCTCGTTTATCTGCACATTGAACCCACGTAAATCAGGGATCTACTCATTTCGGATTGACGTGGCCGTTCTTTTTCTTAGATGCATGGATTCACCAGTACTCATGCCCTTAAAAAAATTATAAAGGAACAAAGTTCTAGCATGATGCCCTTAAAAGTAGACACGTTAGGGTCTGTTTGCTTAAGTATGGTAAAGTTTACCGTCTGTCATATCGAATGTTTGAACACATATATAAAGTACTAAATATAGATTATTTACGAAACTAAAAACATAGCTAGAGAATAATTTGCGAGACAATTTTTTTAAGCTTAATTAGTCTATGATTGGACATTAATTACCAAATAAAACAAAAATATTACAGCTGTTAAACTTTAATAACCTCAACCAAACACCCATATTTATCTTTTGTCCTGCAAACAAATGAATCAAACAATAATGTAGTATACTATCTTCAGTGCATTCATCACACACACCAATACAGACACCATCTACCCAATCCTCGGGGCTAGCTGTTATACAACCACAAAGAACCAAACCTGTACATACAATGAAACCAATGGTAAATGACGCACGCAATTCAGACTGTACACAGCTGAGCAAATACTCATGTGAAGTACTACTATATATATATATATATATATATATATATATATATATATATATATATATATATATATATATATGCAAGTGTCCGTGTACGGAGCTTCAGATCAGATGTATGTCTGCTTGGCGAGCTTGAAGCCAGAAATGAGGGCGGAGAGCGCCAGGCAGACGAAGGCAAAGAAGGCCATGCTGATGGACGCCGCCGACGAGTCGGTAAACACGTTGTCAGCGCCCTCGCGCATGCGGTTGGTGATCGGGATCGCAGCTGACAGCGCCGACATCATCAGGTAGGCGGTCACCTGGAGAATAATGGACAGAAACGGCGGTGCTGTTATTATTGTTCAGATCAGCCCGTCACGTCATCAAACATCTAACTAGGATCAAAAGATGCGAAACATTTTTGGATTTCGCTATTGTAACGCTTTCGTTTGTTTATGGCAAATATTGTCCAATCATGAACTAACTATGATCAAAAGATTTGTCTCGTGATTTACAGGTAAACTGTATAATTAGTTTTTGTTTTTATCTATATTTAATGTTTCATGCATGTGCCATAAGATTTGATGTGATGGGAATCTTGAAAATTTTTTGATTTTTTTAGGTGAACTAAATAAGGCCTAAAGCATTTTCCCAGCCCATATGGTGGCCTGCAGGTTCAGACTACAAAAATTCTGTGTGTCTGCACTAGGAAAAGAAAACCTTGGGCATCTAGTTCATGTTTCCCGACATCTATATGTCGCTGTCTGTACATCTGATCTAGAGCATTCCCATTATTGCCTAACATTTGTGAAACGAAGAAAAGAATGTGAATTTGGCGTGTCCCATGGCTGATGCCTTTCCTATCATGCTACGTGTATGCAGTAATTCTGTCAAGAGCTGGATGTTCCGTGTGGACTTGTGAAAGATTGCATCTCATTACTAAAACTTGCTGAATAATTAAATACCGGAATTAAGTGAAATATTTAGTGGAATTGCGTCAAAATTCCAGTGGATAACTCCTCGTGAGAGAAAAAAATCTTTCTGCAATTGTCGCCGAAAACAGTTGTCGTAATGTCGTGCTATGCAAAATTTATTACCCAGAGCTCAAAGATGTCATGACCCCGGATTATTATGTTTTATGTATGTGCATTCATGAGTCATCAAAAAGGGAGCATTCAGGTTTCCCATGAAATGGAACAGGCAGTTTGCCAATATGAAATTCAAGAAATTTAGGACTCAAACATGTAATTAAGTAGTGCTGAAGTGGCATATGGACTTCGGAAACACGTTTGGACAGCTTGCGCAATTATTAGTAAATTAGGTACTGAAATACTAGCCGAAGAGCAATAGAATTCCAGCGCATAACACCTACGCAACAATTGTGGTCCACCCATTATAACCAAAAAAACAGTTGTCTTCACGAGGTGGGCAATACACAAGCTGCTCGTGGATCCTCATACTCGGCTACTGATGCACGACTTGTGCAAACATAAAAGTTTCGCCGCGGCATTCAAGTATCTCTGGCTTTGTATGTCATGCAAGAAACCCGTGATTCTGGTTAAACCACCAACGAGGTATGGCAATTGCCAATGCGATACAAGTTCGAATTGTTTGATGCAAATTAATTGCAGAATCCAAGGCTTATGGATCGCAGACGAATGCCAGACGATGGGAAACAGGAAAATGGAACATGAATCTCCCAAGCAGAATTCAGAGCAGATGCGTTGTGAATGTGAAGGCAGTGGTACCTGATCGCCGGCGAAGTCGACGAGGAGGCCGGTCTTGGGCTGCAGGTCCTGGCCGCCGGTAAGGCGGACGCCGTGCCGTAGGAGCTGCAGCGTCGTGTAGACGAAGGCCAGCAGACCGATGGCAACGATGTACCTGACAAGCAAACCGACGTCAATTCGTCGGACGGGAGGAATCGAGAAGCACACAACAAGTGCTTGCACGGGAGAACCTGAACCCCACGGCCGGACAGAGAAGGCCAAGAGAGCGATCGAGGGGGGAGACGCGCTCACCTGTACTCCTCGTAGCGGTCGAACTGCTTCCAGTCCCCGTGCTCGTTGCAGGCCATGACGAGGAACGCCAGCAGGGAGAGCGCCCACGCGCCGGCGCGCAGCGCGGACCCCGATCGGTCCAGGAGGTCCTGGGTCCGCCACCGCCGCAGCACGGCGCCCACCGCGCCGGTTCTCCCGCCCGCAGCGTCCCCGGCCGCACCCTCGGCCGGTGGTGCGGCCACGGGCGCGGCCTTCTCGACGTCGGCCATGGCGGCTGCGCTGGTGTGAGTGGTGCTCGCGGGACCGGCAAGGAAACGGAGATGGTTGGGCTCGCGCGGGTCGGTGGTTTGGGTCAGTTGGCTCTTGAAGCTGGCGGGTCGCGCAAGTCACCGCTCACCAGGTTATTTTGGCCGGCCGGCAGAGGATCTTCTGCGGCGCCATCTGTAAGAGGTTGTGTGCGCCGGCTCATACTCCTTGCTCTTCCACATGTGGCCAAAGACTCCTTAGGTTAGTCTTTAGAGTTTTAAAACACAATTACCAAGAGTGTGTCATCAAAATGTAATAGAACAAAATAGATAAATAGTTGATCTCAGTGCACAGTTTCGTAGCCTTGCTTTCAGTTGCATAACTCTTTGTTTATCTTGCGTAGAATATACTTGAGAGCGTATGAACGTGATGGATGAGTTTTATGGTAATAAAACTATTTCTCTACCCTCATAAATACCATTCCAACTAAGCAAACTTGTGGATGTATAATAGTGGGACTGGCCTTACAGAGGCCTATGTCATGCCTTTGGTAAAATGGTGGCTTGGATTTGATGTAACTTGTCTTGTAGACGTTGAGCTTCATATAACCTAGTAAGTGCTTGATAATATCGCTAGCATACCAAATAAATGGCCAACTAGCCTTTATATCACAGATCTCTCTATAGCTTCCTTGGTTTCCTCATGTTTATGGATCCCTACCTCCTTGTGTTCATCGGCGATGGGAGGAGGGTGGGCCACCAATGTGCCACTTATTAATTACCAAGACTAGTTTTCCTCGCGTCTATTTGGATGGGCTCTCAACGGATCTCCAAGAACCACCATTGCTTCCTTCTATTGTCACCATCATTTTTGTTCTAGTTATTAGCCTTTTCAAAAGTAGGGCGAGATCTAACAAAATGTTGACATATGGTGTGTGGTGGTCTGAGGCTTACACACATAAATTTTCAAAAGTAGGGCAAGATCTAACAAAATAATTTTCACATAATGTGTGTAAGCCTCAGACCACCACACATTTTTGCAGAATTGAGTGGAGGGTCTTAATTTGACATTAGAGTATCTCATGGTAGTGAAGTGTACGGGATGTATTAAAAAAACCCTTATTGTTGTTAGAGGTTGTAAACCCTGAGTGATTCACTAGTTGGAGGTCATCCCTAATAGGGTGCATCAAGCACCTAGTGGTTTTGTGGTACTCGATACTCAACTACCTCTGAGTCACAAGTCATCCCTCTAGGGGCATACCAAAGTGGATGTGGTATCTGAATCACAAATGCGGTTTAGTCAACTTCTGGCCCTCATTAGGGGGGCATACCAAAGTACAGGAAGTATCAAACCTCAACTAGCGTTGAGTTGGCCTTCGGCTGCTCTCAAGGAGCATATTGAGTGGTTGTTGTTCTCATATCCGATCTGTCGGTTTGTACCCATAACTTGATTGGTGTCTATGTGTATGGTGTCCTAGAGGGTGGGTCCATGTATCTAGGCTCTTGGTTTTTTTTGTCCCTCATGGGGTGAACCCTTGGAACTTTTTCATGAAAATTAACTAACTACATTTAACTACCTTCATTCCCTCTCCTTCCCGCCTTTGTCTAGATATGGTTCTTTTAGCATCAACTTTGTCTTGCTTGGGCTTCTATTACTTGCACAATAGAGTGCTGCTATAGTCATTGGATGTGTCATTGTAGGGCCACTTCCTATAGTCCCATCAGTCTAGGTGGGATCACTTTTAGTTCTTGCAATTGCTCAATCATGGGCACTCACTAGCTTTTGGTCGTGGCAATTGTTGTGCTTCTGCTCAATGGAGATTGTATCCTCAGCAATAGGGCCCATTGCAACTACGGTGAAAATTTGCATCACTGCGTCTCAAATATTCATCGAGGGTTCCAACACCCAGACCCTCATGGAGACATCCATGGGTAGCGACACTAGTATATAGGCCACCAACACTACTACAAAAATCTTTTTCGAGGCGGGCAAAATGGATTTACCGAGGCAGGCATCACAACCGCCTTGGTCCAAAGGTCGCAGTAAATCAATCTTTACCGAAGTAGTTCAAATGCCCGTCTCGGTAAATCAAATAAAAAACAAAAAAATCATGGATAGGCCCACCGAGCCAATCCATGTCTATAGGATTTATGTGTTCGAGCTGCTGCTCGTCAAGGCTACCCTCCACAGGATCTGGAGTGGAGGTCGCTGGATCTAGAGCTAGAGGTGGTGGAGATAGTAGAGGTTGCTAGATCTAGAGGTGGAGGTGGTGAAGGACATTAGATCTAGAAGTTGAGGCTAATGGGGGCACCACCATTGGTGAAAGGGGAGGGGAGGGGTGTACCACTAGAGGGAAGCAGGTGCCCACTGGTGCACCACCACCATATCCCACCCGCCGCTGGAAGGGCCCCATGCACTCGACTGCTGTCGAAAGAGCCCTCGTGTGCGCGACGTGCCTACTCCCCCACTTGAGAAGGAGGGGAAGTGTGTGGTGCCACCAGGAGAGGGGTGGGCCACTACTGCCGGAGATGGGAGGGGAAGGGTGGGGTGTGATTGCATGTCGTAGAGGAAGGGTGTGGCTGCACGAGGGTAGAGGAAGGGCATGGCTAGGAGAGAGGTCTAGGGATAGTGAGCTAATCCTAAGTCTTTGATATATGAGCCCGATGGGGTAATGGATATGGACTTTGCTTGGGCTAGAAACTAGGCCACTATATACCAAGGTGGGCCTTATAATGTGATCGTCTTCGAAAGTAGACCATTTTTTGAGGTGATTGTCATAGGATGACCCTTGTGACACCCTAAAATTTGCTCCTTTCGAAATAGATGAAAATTGATTTAGTTTTGTATTTTGTGCTCATAAAAATATAGTAAAAATATTTTTTTATTAAATTAAAAATTATCATAAGGCTTAGCAACATGGTTGTGCATATATGCTGGTGAATATGATTTCAGGTGATGTTTGCTTGTTGCTCCTTTGTGTTTCGATGGTGAGTAAAGTCTTTAAAATACGTTTAGTAGGTCGGTCTTCTTTCTGCAGCACGTCTTTATCTTTTTGTACAATCAAATTCTTTGTTTCTGAGCTTAGGCTTTCAGTTGGAGATTCTCAAAAATCTTTTCTTTACAACCCAAATCACTCTTTTTAGTTCCTTATCCGTCACTCAATCTCTAAAAACTTACCGAAATTATTTCAGCATTTTTTGGGAACATGTTCCTACTTATCTGTGAGCATAATCTAATTTTTAAATGCTCCAAATTATCTTATCATGAGGTCCAAATACGTTATTTGAGTTCCTTATATTCCACAATGTCTCTGAGATTTTTCTTCGGATTTTCAGAGCTTTCGGAATATTTTTCATAGCTTAAATAATAATTCTAGACTTTTCTAGAATTATTTCTATGCACGAAATTAAATAATTCTGAAAATACCTAATTCTCATCCTAGTCCGACTCAGTCCAAAGCTTTACTAATGGATCAAGGTTTACCATTTTCTCATTATCGTTGACACTTATCTATCTTTTCTTTTTATTTATACCTAATGTGCTTTGACGTGATGACAATTTAGGAAACCAGCAACCAGGCCGATTCCATCTTCCCGTTTTCACGAGTCCAACTCGTAATCAGTTTTGTTGCCCCTTATCTGCTGCTCGCCAGGCCCCAAGGTCACCTCTTGTTTATTATCTCATGACCTGCAAGGAAACTTGAACCTGCGACAAGCCCTAACGTGACATACACATCTGCCGCCGCCGACCGGCGGCCGCTCCTTGCCTTGCGTCCGAGGCTGGCTGTACTGATCTGCTAAGTCAAGCACTGTTGGAACGATCGATCTACAACCAACCATAAAAGAGCAAACAGCAACGAAGATCTCACGCCATGGTAATTCTGTTAGACATGTTCATCTTCACTTGTTTAACAACATCTCGTAGTGTTGTATCAAACTCCCTTGCAAATCTCCAAATATTCTTTTTGTCCACCAGTTCATGACCGTCCAAGGAACAGACTCATACGGCTAAGAGCACGGCTTGGCGCGAGCCCTGCTGCGACGCCCTACCCAAACCGTAGCACTTGCCACAGCTGTACGAAATTTTGCATCGCCTGGAGTTCGACGGGCACGACGTCGCCAAAACCTCATGTTGCTGAAGCATTGTGTACCAAGTCGTTCGGCACGGTTCATCTTCTTCTGCCAAGTCGTTCGGCCGTCGTCGGGCATGCAGCACAAGGTCCATCAAATTGCCGAGTTTCACGTCAAGGTTCCGAAGCAGTGGACAGCTCGAGCTCGATCTCCTTATCCATGTTAAACACCCAGGTGAGATCTCCATCATCTCCTATGCTCTGCTCATTTACCGGCGGTTCTCAATCCAATTGATAGCTTGATGACATCGAGGTGATGTCACGATGACATGGATTTGTTTTATTGCCGTTTTCCTTTAGAAAAACAAATCTAGAAATACAAAGAAAATACACTAGTTTGGTTAGACCATATCTTCTCCGTTTTAACTCCGATTTGACCCATTCAAATTGCGTTAGGTTCGTTTTCAGGAGCTCTACATGTTAGTAACACTATTTTCTCAGTTTGAAACTTTTTAATTTCGTGACCTTAATTAATTAATGACTTTTCTATATAAAATCGTATAAAATTCATATCTCCTTCGTTTTAGCTCCGATTTTCGTGATCTTTACGTTCGTGTGATCGTAGCGATGCGTAGAATCTTTATATAAACTTTTCATACTGTTTTTATATGATTGGTGTACTGTTCTAATTGTAGTCTTGTTTGCTTCGTGTATGTTGTCTCCGTTTGTTTGTGTGATCGATGATCGAGTTTAGACGGAGAGTAGTTTTTGGTGATCAAGATCAGAGACTTGGCAACAAGTAAGACCAGCAGAACTAAAAGGATCAGCAAGAGCATTTGGATTGAGGCAAGTATAGTAATTTGGATTTTGATTCTGTGACCATGATCCTGTGACTAGATTAATGTTAAGTAATAAATGATAAAAATGACTTTTTAGCCACTTGATGATTTATCTGTAAGTGATAACCGGGACAACAGTGCAACCATGAGGGCTATAATGGCTCTGGCTTTAGCTCAGTATGAAGACCTTTTCTAGCTTGTTAGAGGTTACCCGAAAGGGCGGAGGGGCTGAACCGTTTTGGGTATAGTGTGGCCTCTGTCTGTATGTGTATAGGCTGCGAGTCATTGTGCCATCGGAAGGGGGGCTCTATATCTGCGCGCAAAGGAAACCTTGCGGCCCTAACTTGTTAGACGAACTTTTGAAAGGCTTCATAGTGATCCCTGCCGACCTTCCTTGGAAGTGGGTTAAGAGGCTGATCTCCTCGGGCGAAAGGGTAAATCATGACTCATGGGTAAAGGTGTACAACCTCTGCAGAGTGTAAAACTGGTATACTAGCCGTGCTCACGGTTAAGAGCGGCCTTGGGGATTCTTGCATCGACGATGATGATTCTTGTTGTGTTAAAATACTCATTATTTATTGTTTAATGCTCTACATTATTTATGTCACATTGATCATGGGATTGTGGGAGCTATACAATCTAGTTGCTATACTTGTGGAGTTCGACATGGACTCACTCTTGCTATTTTCCCCCAAACCTCAGGAGAAGTTTAGGCTTGTGATCAACCAGTCAGTTGGATCCTGTAGAGAGAAGTTAATAGCCGAAGTTCGGAGTTGTCTATCCGCTGTTTGCTATCAAGGTTATCTCTTTTATATTAAGTACGTTATATATTTATGCATTGTCTTTTGATATTACCCCTTATTTGTAGCTATATGTGAGATTTGACTTCTATGACTCACATATGGTGCATATCTGGTTTTGTCCTTAAAATCGGGTATTACAACCCTCCTCCGTAAATCCATTCTTGGAAGCCGACATTTTTAAACCGCCTCCGTAAATAAAATGATTGCCTCGGTAAATCAATTTTGTGAGGCAGTTATTTTTTTGGTACCTTGATAAATAAAAACAACTATCTCCGTTAATTGTGAGGCATTAACCAAGGTTGTTAGATTTTGTAAACGTCTCAGTTAATAAAAAAGCACCACCTCGTAAATCATTTGTGTAGTGGTGCAAGTTTGACTTTGGCCAATGGAGGCTGTCTCGGGGTATTGTGTCTTATCGTCTCTTCTCAGCAGGCGGGTGCCACCTAGTGTTACAGACAAAAAGACATGCATTAGGAATAGTCAACACAGTGGCATCGTTAGAGGAAGCTAAATGTTTTTATTGGCGTTCCTATTTATTATGGTTGCAGTGGTGGGCTCTATCCTAAACATGATGGTTGTGTCATCCCATTTCCTCTCTATGTCAAGTCGGACACATGGGTCCACGTGTTAGACATGCAGGTACTAGTTTCACTCAATGCTATAGTACACATCCATGTCTCCTTTTAGGTTTTCAAGGTGGATCTATGGAGGTAGAATAGCACAAGATGTTTGATAAATTGCTTCTCTGATTGTAGCTAACATGGAAGCGTTCAAGTTGACATTTGACTTCTGTCAAAGTTGATCCTCAGATTTAGCTCTATTAAACTTGATGCGCCAATATCTTGAGTCTGGTGGAGCTCAACATAAATCTAAGACTCAAGATCACAAATCTTTGAAGACATATATAGGCTGATTGGATAGGCTACAAGAGCACTGGTTGTACTATACACATGCAAGAATGAGGATCCTCGATGTCTTTATTGTGCGTGGTCGCTTCTCTTTAGAGGCCTCGACGGAGATAACATATATGTCTATAGAAATGCAAAATGCAGGTTCTAGTTTCTAGATCATTGTCAAACCATGACAATGATTGCGTTTCTTCGAGTCACTATTTTGACTCTTTCATTGTTGCTATGGACCTACATGTTTTTACTACGGGAAGTGTTTTCCCAAAATTTTGTATCGTGTTATCACTTTCTTAATATGTTTAGATCCTTTCCAAAACAATAAAATAAAATACCACATAAAGCGGCATGTTCCTAATAAATTATAGTATCTCAAGAAGGAATTGCTACATTCTAGGCATTTTGTTTCTTTTTTCCTATTTTGTCAACCTATTATATATTTCAAGCTTCGGCAGACCGGCACTCTTACTGCACGCTTATTCTTTGCTAAAGTTAGCAGCGAATGAAGTGAAACAACCATGTAAGAACACTGACTAAGGGGTGTTTAGTTCTCAATAAAATGCAAAATGACAACTACTTTGGAATGATGAAATGTGATCTACCAAAATTTTCAGGGTTATGTTATTTTATCCAACTATGAGAGCCTCTTGATGCTCTTTAGGCTTTTTGGTCTCTTGAGATCAAAATCCAAAATGAAGAATAACTACCTTTTTGTCAAAAAATTTTGTATAGTGTTTAATTCAGTTATGCAAAATGATGGATTCAACCCCATTTTTTTGAAATAGAAGGGGAACTAAACACCCCCGTAAGAAGATAAATTAATTAGAGAGATCGCATTCATGTACGGAAATAAAGAGAGATTAAGAAGCTAATAACATACAAGGAAAATAAATATATTCAAGGGAGAAAAGTAAAGTTCAATCAGCTATATGAACGTAACTAATTAATGAAAAGAACTGTTGTTCAAAACGGAACATTAAGGCCAGTGTTAATGTATAGTTTAATGACACAGTTACCAAAACTATAAACTAGGTAACCGAGCCACATAAGTTTTATGAGGATGAAACTCCTCTCTCATCTGGTGAAAATCCTTCATTTACTGACTCTGCTAATTCAGCAATTTTGCTCATGTGACACCCTATTTAATGTGCATGACACTCTAATAAAACATGCATTGAGACTAGCCTAAGACCAGTCTCAATGCATAGTATCATAGCATAGTTACCAAGACTATAAACTAGGTAACCGAGCCACATGAGTTTTAGAATTTTTTTATTTTTAGTCCAAATTCAAAACATATTTCAAATTTGATCCGAGTTCAAAAATATTTTTAAAACTAGGAAATAGAGGCCCTGTTTGGTTCCACCAACTAAATTTTAGCTAGCTAAAATTATTTTAGCTACTCTTGGGTGACTAATGGAACTAAACTATTTTAGCTCCTTTTAGTCAATGTGTTTGGAACTTTAGCTACTAGAGTGACTAAAATTTAGCTAGCTAAAATTTAGTTGGTGGAACCAAACAGGGCCAGAGTGTCTCAATGCATGTTTCATGAGAGTGTCATGCGCATTAAACAAGGTGCCACGTAAGCAAAATTGCTGACTTGGCAGGGTCATTAAATGAAGGAGTTTCATCAGATGAGAGAGGAGTTTTATCCCCCTGAAATTTATGTGGCTCGGTTACCTAGTTTATAGTCTTGGTAACTGTGTCATGAAACTATATATTGAGACTGACTAAAAAAGTAAAGATTGTGTGTGACTCTTGTGCACATAAAATCCTAGCCCACAAGTTAGTGCGCGTTTGCGTGTACCCGCGCATCCAATCCAACTCTACGGCACCCGGTCGCCAGCTCATCCTGATTATCATGCATGAGTTGCACTAACGCTTGTGATGATGCGTTAATGCGTAGGTGGTGGCCAGACGTTCAAGCAATCCACAGGAAGGCCTCCAACCTGGCTTGGCTGGCATTATGCAGGTTCAAAGCCAAGCTTGCAAGAGAACCTCTACTTGTCCTCTCATCAGTCATCACCTATGTTCCAGTTCCAATCCAACGGGCAAGTCATCAGTCACCAGCACGGTTGCCTACCACACATGCAATCGTTTGCTAAGCTAGCACCTAGCTAGCGACTACCATTTTGAAGGAAGCATGCATCAAATTAAAGCACCGTTGCACCAATGTTTTGCTTTGATCGGGTCGCAAGGTGCAGTTTTTGCCTTATCGCACATAGGTATATGAACGATGACTAATTGGCTATCACATTTTTATTTCTATTTCCAACACCACTACAGTCTACAAACAGTAGTGGACCCAGCAGTTGGGCCTGGGCGAATGTCGTTGCGTCCTGATCAAATCACGTGTTTTGGAGCTTCCAGCAAAGCATGCTGCTGAGTCTGCGACAGAGATCCAACGGCGCACCAGCATCCGAGCCCGGGCAGAGTTGCCCAGGTTGCTGGCCCTGGAATGGATTCACCAGTAACTACAAATAAATGACTTCTAGCAGTGGCACGGGCTTTGGCATCTTTCAACGATAGCGTAAATTATAAAATAATAGTATAGTGTTTGTGCTAATGCTATGGTGACATATAGAAAAAATAAATCATAAAACTTAAAAATAAATCAGAGTCTATACTAATGATATTAGTAAAATACAAAACAAGATAAAATTTGTAAAACCAAATATTTTAACCATACCAAAATCAAGACTGCTCCTCCATAATAAATATGCAGGGAAAGGTGTAACTATTGGTGCACTCAATTGCAGGTATACATTATGACTACTCACGGGATATTTTTTTTATTTAAACAAGGGAAGACAGAGCATGACTGGAAAATATTAACACCACAATGCCTTTGTCTAATATTTTTTTAACTTTCAACTCACTTAAAATCTTCATCTAGCAATCTCAAATTAGTACTTTTTGATGAAGACCACCCTCTTCCCTTAGTCTGTGTTGTCGATGGAAATATTACCTCTATGACTAAGACTGTCTCCAACAGCCGGGATCCAAAAAGGAGAGACATTTGATGTTTTAGGTCGCTCACAGTTAAAAGGTTACGGACCCAAAACTTCAGTTCTCCAATAAGCGACGCAAACGAGCAGCCGAGCGCCGCCCACCTCGCCGCGTCGGGCCACACCTCGCCGGCTACGCGCGCCGCCACAAACCCACCTCGCGCAAGCTGAAGCTGGCGATTCCTCTCGCTTTGTCCTCACCGTCCACGCTTTGCACTGTTCTTCTCCGGCGGCTCCACCTATTCCGCCTCGTGTTGGTCTCGCGGTTGTCCCAGGGCCGCCGCCGGCACCGAGGAGGACGTGGGGCCCGTGCTCGTGGAAGGGAGGCGGAGCGCGAAGCGCGCGGCGCCGGCGAAGGCAGTCCAGGCACGAGCGCGCGGGCGGTCCAGGCGCACAGCGCTGGCGGAGGCAGTCCAGGCGTGGGCGCGCTAGCGGTCCAGGCACACGGCGCCTGCGGAGGCAAGCGCGTTGGCGACCACAACAGCGGACGCGTCGCCCTCGCCGATGCCAGTGAGCGCGGGCCTCCGGTGCGGATCTCCAGCTGGTTCTCCGCTTCCTGTGGTGGGCCTCGCGTGGAGACACAGAAGAACCGAGCAATCGCATTTTTGGGTTCTGCCTTAGCTCGGCGGCAAAATGGGTCGTGGGTTTGCCTCCTCTGTTGGAGCATGTTTTGTCCCGCAAAAACACTTTGTAGAGCGCATTTTTGGGTTTGGGTCACCATATGCGTCGGCTGTTGGAGTCAGTCTAAGAACCAGCAAAACCAAACGGAAGGATGGCAAACTTCATAGCATCTAGGGCCTTGTTTACTTTCCAGAAAATTTTACAAAATTTTTCACATTCCCCGTCACATCGAATCTTTAGACGCATGCATGAAGTATTAAATATAGACAAAAATATAAACTAATTGCACAATTTGGTCGAAATTGACGAGACAAATCTTTTGAGCCTAGTTAGTCCATGATTGGATAATATTTGTCAAATACAAACGAAAGTACTACAGTGTCGATTTCCCAAAAGTTTTCGGAACTAGGCCTCGATTTCCCAAAAGTTTTCGGAACTAAACAAGGCCTAGGTTCACTTATCTCTATACATGTTTACTAAGGCCTTGTTTACTTCCAAAAGATTTTGCAAAATATAAATAGTACCATTTTCGTTTGTATTTGACAAATATTATTCTATCATAGATTAACTAGACTTAAAAGATTCGTCTCGCAAATTACAAATAAACTATGTAATTAGTTATTTCTTTTATTTATATTTAGTGCTCCATGCATGTGCCACAAGGATGTGACAGGGAATGTGAAAAATTTTGCAAAATATTTTGAGAACTAAACAAGGCCTAAAAAAACTACAACAACAAGCATGACAAAAATATGTAGACAAACTCATGTTTGTATGTACTGAATAGGTACTTTGCAAGTTTGTGAATACTGAGCTATTGATGCGGGCTCTGGAGATTTGATCTTGAGCAATAAACACTTCGCAAACCCAAACTTCCCTGCGACTCTATCCTTCCTTGTTAACGGCTCCCACTGCTGCCTTCTAGACATTCCTCGTTGCCGCTGCAATCTCCCCTGCTCAATACATACTGCCAGGCTATGGTTGCACAGCTAATTCTTGAGCTTCACATAAATGAGACCTAAATCCTGAACAGACGATCCCAGCTTTGCGACCTGGAGCACAATCTGAACACACAGAATTCATGTTAGAAATCAGGATGATTACATCTACTATGTGAAAGTTACCAAAACACAGTTTACATGAAAGGATCATCAATTAATAAAAGGAGAAAACCTAAAGACGTACGGCATGCCTGAAACCCAGTAGACGAGGAAAGCAGCCCCAAAAAACATACTGTAGGTCAAGCATCATGCATGACAAGGCTCTCCAACGATCATTTTCCACCAAGCATAACATCTGTAGTGAACTCATATAGAACAAAAAAAGAACTAACACTCATCTAGAAGCTGTATTCACGGACATTCAAATGGCTTACAACAAAGTAGAGGCAAGATAAGTCCATGCAGTTGGAGTCTATAATTTTTATTGTAAAATTCATTCAAGTACAGCTAACAGATCTGAGTCCCGCGGTACCAAGGCCCACTACAACACAATGAGGTAAGTCATATAAGTTGACTCCAAAAATGTAGGGCTCAAGACAAGGCCAAAATTTTAGATAAGAAGAAATCAATCAGTTTACCTCGTAAGCATTGATGTCTGAGAAGAGAATCTGCAAGTGCAAACCAGGTTAGAGTACAGAAGCAAAATAAAGCATGTCTATTTTAAGAGTTTGCGGACAGGCCATAATGGTTGCAGCTTCCAAGTTAGCACAACATATTTGTTTCAAAAACATAACCACTCTTCAATCTACTCAAGTATAGATGTGCTTCCTTCATCCAAGATTAAGCAATTAAATAGCATGGTAAGATTACAGAAGACTAAGAAGCCACAAAGCACAATGTGCCATCGCATGTTAATTAGCTTGTTATGTAAAGTATAAATACACTTCACATGCAAATGAATAAATGCTTCTCGTTGGCACAATTGAGTGTTTGGTCATGCACCAATAAGAGTTCTCAGAGGCTCATATAAGGCTCAGTAACTATAACAAAGGAGGGAATAACAATGGCTGATGAAGTGATGATAAATAACTATTTCATAGTAAACAGTTTTCAATAGGGCAGTGCAATTAACTAAATAAAAATAATAGTAAGAAATATACTATGGCATAAATGGGGCAGTACAAAAGTTTTACAACACTCTTATAGGAACAGTAGTAAATAGGTAGTTGAAAAAAGAACTAATTACTTATTCATTGAGACTGAAGTATTGAAGCAAGCTGCAAAGTCATATGACACTAAATGACGATCTTACCAAGTATATATACACCTTATGCTCAAGCTCTTGAGTGTACCTCATGTTGTGATCCTTTGATGTTGCCACTGAATATCAATGTTGGAAGAAATGCTGAGAAGAAACACAAATCGGAATGCTTAGGTAATAAGAAAAAGTGAAAAACTATAGCCTAACCACATGCTGCTATACAGTCCTCATCTGATCAATACACTGGAATAATTGACCTTCCTGCTGGAAAGTTATTGGCACTCATTATACCTATTTTTTTAGCTATCACACTTGTAGGACCTTCAGATGTTTTCAAGTCAATAAATTCAATGGTGACTGAAGAAGCCAAATTTCATATGAATTGAGCAAGGCAATAAAGATAAATTTACTAAATTTAATATAAATGGCGTTATTTCCTAAATTTAACAATTCAGACAATGCCATTTTATTCAGATCATTGGAGCAGGGACAGAGACGATAAATATATATGTACTTGTTTAGTTTCCTTGGTACTGCGATCATAGTTCTTACGGCGTAAAGGCGAGGCACGGCGATGGGGGGGCGCCTGGACGCCTAGGCGCCCGCCTTGCTCGCCTAGGCGCCCGCCTTGCCCGCCTAGGCGCCCATTCTGCAAGGCGATGGGGGGGCGCCTGGACGCCTAGGCGTCGCCTAGGCGACGCCTTGAGAACTATGACTGCGATAATACAAATCCTCATCATACACTAATCATCTAGTAACGCCCGCCCAACCAACCAAACAAACAAACACCTATCTATATCTCACAACTAAATGCAATACTTTAATAGTGAAGGATTCACATATCAGCTTGCCATTTCTAAATCCCTCGACTCTGCATTTACCAAAACAACAAATCAGCAGCAATTGGTTTTTGCTCTCTCTCAATTTCAATCTGCATTTACCAAAACAACAAATAAGCAGAGAGTCAATACCCAAGTAAAATCAGGCAGCACTTCCAATGTATTGCAAATTTGCAATGTTCATCATAGAGCTAAACTACAATCACTTCACTTCTCTCTGTTAGAAATTGCAAGGACGCAAGAATACCTGGGATGCCCTGCCCACGTGGGCATGCATCCTAGAGCCGGAACCAGAGGCCTGTCATGCAGGATGCCAACATCGCCTCATGGGGAGCAGCAGCGCCTCCTCCCCGCCGGCGACGTTGTTGTTTGAGGTGCTGCCGCATGCCCTGCCAAAATTCGACTCTGCATTTACCAAAACAACAAATCAGTAGCACTTGGTTTATGCCCTTTCTCAAATAGTCAATGCCCAACTAAAATCAAGCAGCACTACAGAAGCTCAGAATAAAAATGATTGGCATAAAAATAGCCGAATCCAGCCAAACTTGATTGCATATTTTAAATCCATACAAAAGCCAATGTAATTGACCATTATAGATCTTAACAAAAGCCAATATTTACTACTCTCCTGTGGAAAGAAAAGACATAACACTGTTCTATAAGCCACATGAACATGTTACCTTATATCTAGAAATTGGCTATGCAAACTGCTCTCCGTGGAAGATTCTATAAGCCACACGAATATGTTACTTTATATCTGTAGACAAATATATCAATAGGAAAATATTGTATAAAGCATTTCAAACATCTAGATAATGCTAATATTCTGATTTCAATCTTAGTTTAGACCTGCATAAGAAGACAAATTTAGGGGTAGTTCTACCGGTAACTCTGAAGCCTGAACATATCAACACATCCCGTAGGCTACATCGCCGTACAGGGTAGGCTACAATATGAGAACTCAATTTGCCTTTGAATGACTGTAATCTGGACACAACCAATCTGGACACCTTTTTTAGTCACAGGCAATTCAACAAGCACCTAGAGAGCACCACCACACCACCAACCAAGTACGGGGGAGAAGCTGAACCGCTGAAGGATGATGCAGGCAAAAGGATGGCGTCATGGCCTGAATGGTGGACCTGCTGAGCGTAGGGCATCGTGCTCCTCCTAAGCCCGGACGGGAGGCCAGATTGCGAGAGCCGCCGAGGGAGAAATTTGCAAGAATACCTGAATGAAAAAAACTAAGAAAATTAAGAGAGAAGGGGGAAAAGACCAGAGAGAGAAATGGAGGGGGAGGAGATGATGCTACCTAATGTTGGGGGTGCGGTGGTTGCAGTTGGCTGAGAGCACCGCCGCTCGGAGGTCCGAAGGGGTCACGGGTCGCCACGCTGGAATCGCGTTCAAGGGCATCACTTTAGTTAGGGCTTGACGGGGAAGATGGCCGGAGTAGGAAACTAGGGCATAGGCGGACAGGGAGCCCGTAGCTGGTCACACCGCCACTGGCTGGAGCCCTAGCTGCCATCCATTCCCACCCTCGTGCGCCCCCGCACCGCACGCAATGTGCCGAGCCTGTGGCCGGTGCCGCGACCTCACGCGACCCTAGCCCCCACGGCCGGGCGCCGTAGCCAGCTTGCGAACGCCGAGAACCACAGCCGGGCAGGCTGCGGTGACAACGGCAAGCAGACGGAGGAGGCGGTGGCGACCATGACGGCACCGAAGAGCCGGATCCGCCTTGCGAGCAGGAGTAGACGTCATATGTCGTGTGGTATTTTTTCTGCGTTGGCTCGAGCAAAGAATCGATGGAAAAAATGAGATACATGCTTCAAACTTTCCTCTATCACCGTTAGATTTGGTGCTGGTTTTGAGATGTTGATTTTAGGGGTATTTGGAACTACTCTGCTCCACGTTTTGCAGTTCCGCTCCACGTTTTTTAGTCAAACAGTTTCAGCTCTACGCATTCAGTTCAATAAAAAAGTGTGGAGTTGTGTCTAAAGAGATACTCCACAAAGAGCCGCTCCATGGTGAAGTTTATGGAGTAGAGTTTGTGAAGCAGTCTCAAACACCCCTTTAATAGAGACAAAATCCTATGTATGTTTTCATTCTTAGCCTTGTTTGTTTTCCACATTTTTAGTATAGTAAATTTCAAGTTTTTAACAAAAGTGGAAACAAAATTAGCTCCCAATTTCTTGAATTGAACTGCTGAAACTATAAAATAAAACAAAAATAGATACCTGTTGGGGATTCACCCACTTCTCCCCAGCTGTTATGGATGCGAAGGTCCTTTGGGACATGAGCGGAGGTCTAACCTTCGCTCCATGACGTGACCTCCGCACGTCGACAGAGCGGAGGTCTGAAGAAGAACTAATGCTAACTCGATCGGACTCTGAGTTGCATATAGAGAAGAGGAGTAACCATAGGCGGAGGATATTTGGAGCCGGACGGCGATCCTTCGGCATTGAGATGGCGTCCAGACCCAATGGGTTTGTGGGCATAGGTCTGGAGATGTATACCCAAACCCATAAACCCATGAGTTTTAAAAACCCGATTCATCGTAGTGAAGCAATCATATCAGTCCGTAATATCCTAAATTTTTCTACTAAACTACTGCATTCAGAGATATATATAAGATGATATGCCTATTCAAGTAAAAATAAGAATGAATACAATTTCATGTTCTGAGATATGATTTTCATGTTTTATTTTTTTTTCTTTGTTGCTATGTGGATGTGCTCATGGGCAACCCGATGGGTACGCATGACCCGATGGGCACGGGTCTAAGCACCAAATTAAATCTGTTATGGGTCATGAGTTTTTTAGCGGATAAAATTTATGTTCATGGGCATGTGTTTGCGCTAACAAAACCCAGCGGGTTTATACTCGTTGTCATCTCTACTAGTCTCCCTCTATGCTCTCAAGTCTCAGCATCTCATGTCTTCTGGTCCTCTCTTCGCTCTCCAATCTCCACCCACTGTCTTCTCTGCTAGTAATATCATCGCCCTCTCTGCTCTAAGCTCTTTGATGCACGGGCGGCGCCAACCACAACCTTCTGCCTGGGGAAGTGCAAAGGACGACGGCACGGGCAAATCTGCCAGGTACGTGTCTCCTTCTGTATCCACCCTCACGACGACGCTAAGGGCATGTATAACTTATAGATAGCATGTTGTCTGTATGATAATGTCATAATACATAAAGACAGCTAAATAGATAGCACATACAATGGGTTGTCTATTTGACTGTCTATTAATTCTTTAATGTTTGTATTTAGCCATGATCAAGTGTAAATATGATTTGTGTATTCCATTGTGTTGATCGTTAATAGATCAGACATAAACAATGTGATTATGGTTGCAATATTTTTTAAAACCATGAATATAAATGATATATTAATATATATTTGTATATAACAGACAACTTAATAAACAACTTATACAATAGGCTATTTATTTAGGCGTCTACAAACTTTTTAATACTTACATATAACCATGATCAAATACGAATATAATTCATGGACATTACTGTATTGCTTCTTGATACAGAATAAATCTAGCATCCATAAAATAAACATATAAACATATTACAATATTTTAGAACCATATATTAATATATTTAAATATATAATATAAAATTTTTAAGTAAAAATAAAGTTTGAGAGATTCTATTTTATATTTAGTGAACTGGATAAAAAATTTGTTGATCAAGTACGAATAAGAGTATAGGCCTTGTTTAGATGACTTCAAAATTCCAAAAGTTTATAGGATTTCTCATCACATCGAATCTTTAGAGACATATATGAAGCATTATATATATAGAGAGCGTAACTACACGTACGTGTAGAAAGAAATTTCCATATATATATATATATATATATATATATATATATATATATATATATATATATATATATATATATATATATATATATATACTCTCAGGAGTAATTACTCCCATCTTCAATAACCCATATTACGTATGTATTTATACTTGTTTATCAGTATGAGTATGTTCATATACTTATATTAAGATACTCTAGATCTTACCATGCGAAAGATTTTCAAAGGAATTCATATTTTTTAATATATTACTAAAATGCCACTACTGTAGTATATATAATAAGTATAACCATATACTCTATGTATGCATGCATACTTAACATATATACTATCTTAGAGGTCTAGTATGATCATATACTTAGTATGCATACACTTCATCGGGTCATACACATGGGAGTAACTACTACTGGGAGTAAAAGGAATTATCCTATATATATAATAACTAACTGCACAGTTTGCCTGTAATTTGCAAGACAAATCTTTTTAGCCTAGTTAGTCCATGGTTGGATAATAATTGTCAAATATAAATAAAAGTCTACCGTGTCAAATTTCAAAAACTTTTGACATTGGCCTTGTTTAGTTATATCCAAAATCCAAAAACTTTTGAAGATTTCCCGTCACTTCGAATCTTGTGGCGTATGCATGGAGCATTAAATATAGATAAAAAATAACTAATTACACAGTTTACGTGTAATTTGCGAGATGAATTTTTTGAGCCTAATTAGTCTATATTAGACAATAATTACTAAATACAAACAAAAGTGCTATAGTACCAAACCCTAAAACCCTGGTCGCCTCCAACCCTAGATCGCTTCTCCTTTATATTTCACGCAGCCGCCGCTGTTTAGACTTGGGTTTTATTTAGAGTTTAGTTTTCCATCGAGAAACTGAATCATTCATTGTAACTGTGGTGACAAATCCTTTTACAGTGATCCAGGCCCCCGTTCTTAATCTCCTCCACTGTGTCGATTAGTCCTTTGGAACCAAGTTCTTGAACCCTCATTTGAATATTCGCGTCATTCATATCTGCAATTTTAGATTGTGTGTTTATACTTTCTTACTCGTGTTCTTCGATTCACTTGTAGGAAAAGCCTTCTTGGCGAGGTCAATCAAGTTGTACTTGGTTGATAACCAACGGAGCAGTGGTGTAACGGTTGCAGGATTCGAATCGTGCTGATTTGAAGCCGGATCGCCAACGTCGAGTTCTCTATAATCGAATTTACCAATTACCTCTCGAAAGATCGGGCCTGACCCTCATCAATTGGTAAAAGCCCAAAAAATAGTTTAATTTTCCACTGTCCTATCACCCATTGTGCCTTGCAATTTCGTTTTCAGTTTTGCTTTGTTCAGTTTGTGTCCGTGGTTGAGTCTAGTTGCTGGTTTTGATTATGTTCATCATCGTAGTTCATTTGCACCGTTGTTGCTCTTAGTTTCGGCCGCTATTCTATCCATAATTTCCAAACAACAAGTCGAAGCCACCACATTACTCGACTTGCCTCCGCTAGCCGCTTTGTGTGATCTCTCGCCGCCGCGCTAACCCTAGATAGGTTGTCAGCCGCTGTTATTTTGCCTGCTTCGCAACCCTCCTTACATCATCAGGCGAATACCTAGTGTTGTTAGTCACAGGGACGATTCATCCTATGATTGATGTTGGAGTTTAGGGACACTTTGCCCTAACTGCCGCCGCCGCCGACATCGTGTTGTGCCTTCTGAAAAATATAACTTGAGATACCTTCGGTAAAACAGGCATAACTTTTCGCTCGTTTATCAGAAAAATCTGAATTTTTTACAGCAGCTTTTAGCCTGTTTGGTTTCAGCAAAATTGCCAAAAAAATCAGGAAAATAAAGAAAAAAATTGACAAGAGTTTTGCACGCTTTTCAGAGAACTTGCTGAATTTTGTAGACCACATCTGATCTCAATTGTCATTGCCAATTTTTGTGGTTACATCCTTTGTGATCCTTGTTCAGATAAAAATATAAAAAAATAGTGAACAAATAAAATTGTTTGATTCCTACTAGTGCCTTTTGGGAAAATCTAGGAAAAATCAGCTGCTCAATTGTTTGTTTGTTGAGTTCCTTCCATCATACTTTGTTTCACCTCGTTGCGCTACGTCTACATACGTCTTAGCCAGCAACTGTGATTTGTCCTTTGGATACTTATTGAACTTAGCTAACTCTGTATTCGAATATTGCTAATCCTTGCTACTTAAATTGTGCCTGTCCAAAGCTCCACATATACTTCTGTCAGCACAAATTCATCTTGCAACTGTTTTCCCGCGCTCAACAATAGATTACTTTACCAATTTGGTTTTGCTCCTGTTTGGCTTTGGTAAGAACACTTGTAAGACGGTGGTAAGCCGCTTCTGATTTTGTATTCCACTTTTACCACCACCACCACTTGGTTCCTTTTAGTTGATAGGGATAATCCTTTACTGTTGTTTTTCCCAATTTTCTAACCATGGCAGGATCTCAGACGGATTTCAATGATTGTGTGTCCAAGAGTAAACTTACAACGTTCATCACTGAACAACGCAATCTCATGACCGAGCTGACACGCAATGTGAACAATCTGATCACCCGCATTGAACAAATTGAGCAACGCCCTGTTGGGTATTTTAAACGCAAACAGAAAAATCCACAAGCGCACGGATACCGATGTAGTTTTCACCCGGGAGTATTCCAGAGTATCGATTTTCCACAGGGAACGTGAGTGCACTAATTAAGATTCAAGATCGCCCAAGGATAACTATATAATTATTTTTGGTGGGAAGAGAGGAAGTTTCATGAGAGTTCTCTAGTTGATCTAAGAATCAAGAATTACTTCGAAGATTATTTATTTCAGGACATCAGAAAACTAACCACACAAAGATATGAGAAGGGGGCTAGGAAGCTCTGACTACGGTCCTACAAACACCGATCCGAACGAGGTGGAATACGTTGACCATTAGGGCTGTCACTACCCTAGGGCTACCACAACAATCCACAGGATTGGGTGCAATTCCAGCTGTTGATATTTGGTAACGCCATCAGGAAATGATCCACAAGCGCACGGATATCGGTGAGCACTTCACCCGGAAGGTTATCCAGAGTATCGTATTTATATTTTTACCACTGGGAGAAAGCGTGCATCTGACTAACCAAATCTATTGCTACTACCCTTTAGGCTACAAAGAATGTTTCTCGATGTGAGCGATGTATAGAGAAGACTACAACCGTAGTCTCGTTCTAACCTTGGTAAGGATGATCTACTGTTCTATTGGGGAGGCTCACAGAATCTAGACACCACAAAGGATGTTCGACCCGCACCGATAAACCCTACCCATCCTGCTAACGAGATGTGGGCTGCAAAGGTAACTCGGAAATGTCACGTTCCTCGCTACTACCACGGTCCAGCTAGTCAGGAGATATCTATGAGTACCCTAGCCCAAACACCACGTTTACGCTAGCCATGATTACTCTAAACTCAACCGGAAGAGATTAAAGTAAACTCATAAACCAAAGAACAATAAAATAAGAACTTACTAGAATTTAGAAGTCAAATTACTTAATAATCCTAGGAGCAAGCCTCGGATTAGGAGACTTGGTCCCGTAGGTACAACCTCAGAGTAGACACCGAAAGGCCGGGCTTCCTCCGATCTACACCTCCACTCTATCTCTCTCAATCTAGTAGAAACTAGAAGATCTAATTCTACTCACATTGGATGCTAAGCCCTAAAAAATCTATTTAGAGGAGAGGTATTCCTTCAAGGGCACCACTCAACTCTATGATGAACTTGTTCTCCTCCAGGGGCCAGGGGTCTGGTTATATAGTCCCTCCAAGTGAATATGGGTCGTCGGATCAAACCGACATTGATTGAACGGTTATCCTTGATCCTTTAGGTCGGTGGAGCGTAATCCCCGAAGAGAGTCCTGATTGGACTCTAGGACAGGGCGGGCGCCCTAGGGGGGAGGGCGTGTGCCCTGCGCCCGAGCCCGTTCGCCTTCCCGTTCGTTCCCGTGGCTTCTGGAGTCTTCTAGATGACAGAAAATTGCGTGACACGTTAATATCTCTATGTAAACCCGACGTGTGGGCCTTTCTTCCGTATTTCCTGATAACCCCCTGCAGAAATAGACAAACACCAAAACTCGTGGAATTCTCTCAGATAAAACCCTAAGTCTGGGTGTTGGTTGTATTTGGATCCTTTTATTTATTTATTTGATGATTATATTTGGTACTTAAGGACCGTCAACAACTCCCCCAAGCTTACCTCTTGCTCGTCCCTGAGCAAGGATGGACTTAAGAGTTTCTGCAGTGCTTTCATGCCTTAAAAGTAAGATCTCATCTCTGAGTTAGAGTAAACTTGTTTAGACTTAAAACTTACTCATTTTACCTTTCACCATGGGGCTTGTAACCGTCACTTGTGTCTTGAGTAGTTAAAAGATAGAACGGTCAAGTCAAGCGTCATGTCTCTTATTCTTGATCAGCTATAGCTCTGAAGTTTTTGTAGATTTTCAAATAAAACTCAGAGATTCCTTATATGATTCTCTCAAATCTCTCTTTTGTGGTATTTCTGGATCCTTTCCAAGGCAGTAATGGTATATGCCTTCTCTCGAAGTATGTGGTGTTTTTGGTATGAGGCATAGTGATATTGCCTTCTCTCTCACCCTACTCTAATAAGGTTTTGATATCTGGAGCTCATAGGTGGGAGACAGATAATACATACTTACAAGACATTTATTGTATAGTCAAAACATGGATCCAGAAGAACAAGTCAATAAGTCAAATCAAGATGTACATGTGTGGCAAGTGAATGGTGTATGGTGATGATGGTGATAACAATGGTGAAAGTCTAATTCTACTTTTGCTCTTTTAAGTGGATACATACCTTTCTTGCACTTTGAAGCTTTTTGAGGAGAATGAGATGCTCTATATATTTTTTTTCTCTCAGGTGGGTATCTTGTACCCCTAATTCTACGGTCGGACACTTGTCCATTTTTACCTCTCGTCTCACTTTTTCTTTTCTTCGAGGTTCCGGGCACTTGCCCCTTTTTATTTCCTCGTATCTTTTTCTCTCTTTTTTAGAGCACTCATCTCTTGAAATAATATAGCAAGTGGTAGTAACCAAGATAACTTGAGCATTTATTTCATAGGGAAAAATAGAAATATTTTTGGCTATTCTCTCCCGGATTAGGAGTAGAATACTTTTAGGTGAATCTGGAGATGGGATTTAGTGGATGTATGTGGATGCGTACTTCTGGAGTAGAAGCAGCATGTATGAGTGAACGTGCAAGTGAATCTTGATTTTAACCGCATGACAAGCTCCTAAGGGTCTACACAGCTTGACCACACTCAATGCTCATAAGCAGTAAAAAGTAAATGTGTGGCTCAAAGTCTAGCAAGCATGTATATATGGCTGTGGTAGGAATTTTAAACTCTCATTATACAGGAACTCATCATGTGTTATTTTAAAGATTTTCAAAGATAAAATTCTCTAGAATTCTAGCATCTCTAGGAACAGATAAATAGCAGCTCAACCTTCCCATATCATATCCGTTAACGACTTAGACTTCAGATCAAGTACTCTTCCCACAAGTTTAGGTTTAGAGCAGGTTTAAATTATAATAGTTATTCCTAAACTTGAGAGAGAGCTCAAACTTGAGAACTAGGTTCATGGCAAAGCAACTATTTATCATTTCTATGTGAGAGCTTATCATGAGGGTTCATAGCAAAATCTATTTATTTATTTAGCAAACTAAGCAAAGATATAAGCACAAAATTTTTATTTGGGTTTTCATGAATATGCATCTTTTTATTATTTGAGTAAAGTATAAATGCGAGTAGAAACACTTAGCTGGATAAATGGGGGTGCTCTCCCCAAGCTGGATTTTGACGTAATTTCTTCTGATATAGCTAGCAGGTGGCGGAGGTGTATTTTAATGTCGGCAGCACCTTGACAGCGATTAGAATATCCTCTGTCTGCTAGTCTTCTTTGATCCTTGAATTCTATGGAGCTCAAATGGACAACAAAGCTTTGTGGAACTGGTTAAGTGTTAGCATAAAATCTCTTAGCCTTTATCCTATTGAGATTCCTCCTAATAAATATTACTTGATAGGACAGGAATATATTTATTTTATCTTTATGCCACCACGGTGAATGTACTTATGGGTTTTATGCCATGAGGATACTCACATGGGGCTTACTATATTTAACATTTTTATTTTCTTTTCAAGATAGCATGAACTTGATTAACTAAGCAAACTATTTTAAATAATTGAAGGGAAAAGGGATAACTACCAAGTTTACCTCTTGGCAAGGCGTTTGGTGTTTTTAAGTCCTCCGAACGGGACTCTCCGTTTTCTCAGTCGTCCTGGGATTTGCTGGATGGCGTAGTCGGTGGTTCCGGCGGCGCCTCCTCTTCGTGTATAACTATCTTCTTTTCCTGACTCGGTGCTACGGTCTCCTCAGGACAGTTCTGTTCAAGCTATATGTCTTCAGACCTTACCACTTCTCCTTTGTAGTCTGCCCATCCGTCCTTGATGATTTTCCTCCTCTGGTTGCGGTTGCGTCATCTTCTTCTCATCCTGATTTTGATAGTGTTGAGGAACGGTCTTCCAAGGATGATGGGTGGATCATACTCATCTTCTCCTATGTCAATGACCTGAAAATCATCTAGAGTTGAATGTATATTGGTTGTAGGGACATGGTTCCATGCAGGAGCTGATAAGTGACTGCGGTCATTATGTTGACGTCAGATCCGGTGTCGTAGAGTGTCTTCTGAAAAGAGTATCCGTTGATTGTGCATGTTGACACTTGCTAACACCACTTGAATACTAGGTTGTCATCCCCAGCATGGCACTAGAGTGTACTATGGTATTTATACGCACACAGATAATCCACAAGCGCACGGATACCGTTGAAGCTTTTACCCGGTTAAAGGTTTTATCGTATCCACAGGGAAACGGGAGAACCAACTACGCTCTAACTTAACCAAGATAAATAGATAAGTGTAAATAGGAAAGATGGTAGAATCGAAAAAGAACAATATTAAAGGTAAGATAACAGTGAGTGATAATATGGGAATAGAGAATAGAGCAATTATAGTATATGGGCGATGGTAGCAGAATAGAGAGAATAACTATGATTTCTCTACTTCAAAGGGGTATGTCTATGTCTGGGACGAACCACGTGATAAGAGTACACCACAAAGGATGCTTATCCTTAGGCCGATAAACCCTACCCGTCCTGCTAACGAGATGTGGACTACAGGGGACCAACGTAACTGTCACCTACGCGGCCTACCACACGATCCAGCTAGACAGGGGATATCCACAAGTAATCTAGGTCTAAGCACCACGCTTACACCTATACTACAACTCTCACCTATAGCGTCCTATAGATTAGAATACTCAAAAGAGTTGTGAACCAGAACATACATAATTAGTAATTGCATAATGAATTAGAAGTAGATTACCAGAGTCATCCCATGAGCAAGCTTGATTAGAGCTTGATCATGACGAAGTACAACCGGAGGAAGAACCGACAGGCCGGCCTCTCCTCTAATCCTCCTTCGCTCTCCATCTCGCTACTATCTAGATCTACTCTAGTTTAGAGAAGAGAGGAGAGCTCTCATCTCTAAACCCTAGCTTTTGCTCTGTCTATGAATAATGAATAATGATCAAGGGGTGCCTCCTCCAAGGGCTAGGGGGTCTGGTTATATAGTCCCCTCAAGTGAACCTGGGCCGTCGGATCAAACCGACATTGATTGAACGGTTATTCTTGATCCTTTAGGTCGGTGGAGATCTCCCGAGAGAAAGAGTCCTGATTAGGCTCCAAGTCAGGGCGGGCGCCCTGCCTCTGGCCCCGTTCGGCCTCCGCTTCCTTCCCGTGGCTTCTGGAGTCTTCTAAATGTAAGATAATTGCGCGGCACGTTAATATCTCTATGTAATCCCGACGTGTGGGCCTTTCTTCCATATTTCCTGATAACCCCCTGCAGAAATAGACAAACACCAAAACTCGTGGAATTCTGTCAGATGAAACCCTAAGCCTAGATGTTGATTTCATTTGAATCCTTTTCTTTGTTTATTTGATAATTAAATTTGATACTTAAGGACCGTCAACAGTGCACTCGATGCTTGGAACACCAGGGTTGTCCTTCTTAATCAGGAAAGGCGACTTGAGTCGACGATCTTGGCCTCTTCCAGCAAGGATCCAATGTTTTAAGTCTTCTGGACAAGACTTCTCACCGTGTTCATCCTTTAGGTGCATCATTTGATTAGGTGTGGACCTTGACATCTGCATCTCTTGATACGGTGTCACCCATGTTCTTCGTTTGTCCAGCAGTTCGAGGTGCGGCATTGGCAGCATCCTGCTCAGTGTGTTTGTGCTCGTAGATCCATGTCCTTCACTTGGTGGAGTCTGGGAGTTGTAAAACTCCTTCAGATTTTGCTCGAAGTGTACCTGCTCATAGAGACAAGGCAGAGATCAAGTGCATGGGCCCTGCTGGTGAAAAACACCAACAGAACCAAAAGTGTATTTGTTCTTCTCTAACCTTAAACATAGTGAGCAAGACAAAGTTGATGGATAATAAGATTATGAGTGTAGCATTTAAAACATTTGTCAGATCAGATTGCTTGACCTAATGGAAAGATAATCTATCTATATTTATGTTTTGCTTATATCTTCCAAAGATTGAATGTGCAATGTTTTAGCTTATATGATTAGGAGTGTAGGATCATGGAGGTAGTACTAGGAACAAAGATTAAAGGACTAAACATGTTGAATTAATTGAGTTGGTTAATTTGGAGTTACAAATCATACATGTTTGTCTCTTTATTTTATGTTAACGCCAGAACCAAGGAGGAGCTTATAAAAGCGATAGTCAAGTACCTTAAGATGTTACCTTACTTGAAGAGTGATGGTACAGTATCACCTTGTGGAAGCTCTCCTTTCTTAGCGGTTGTGCATCGTGGTTGTTGCATTCTTTGTCTCGTTCCATGGATCATCTCTCTATGATGAATGAGCTATGTCTTCCTTGTGCAAATCGTCAAACTTCATGTGTCTCCTTTATCCCCAATGTGAGTTTGTATCTCAGGACTTCCCAGGTTGATATTGAAAGTTTTCCTGCAGGGGTTATTCCGACAAAATATACAAATGCCTACTCAAGCAGTTTTTAGTTCAGTAACCAAACTAGACTCCATGTCTAATCAGATTAAGGAAGGCTATTTAACCTAAGCACCACGCTTAATTTAAAAGCCAATAGAAGTATGTACAATACTTCCAAACTAACACTTACTAAGATAAACATAGGTAGCATGATGGCGTTTATAGAGATCTACTCAAGTGGAGATGAAGTAGTGTGATTAGTATTTAACAAAATGAGCATGTCTTAAAGGTAGGGACAATCAACATAGCAACATGGCAAAGAATGTTTTTATGTAAAGTACTCCCCCAAGCTTGAATTTTGCAAAATTCAAGTTTGGATGAATTCAATGTTGTGTGATGGTTGGTTGGACATACCTTGTGCTTGTCATTCATTCGATCTTCTTGCTCTAATCCTGGAAAGGTTAGTGACAAGAATACCCGAAGGAAAATTTCTACAATTATCTTAATATGCACAATACACAAGGTAATGTTGCAAATAATTACAAGTTCATGTTACGATCTGATAAGTGTTTGTTTTAGGACACTAAGCTTGTCCTTGGGAAACCATCAATTTATGTCAGCGAAATGGTTTCCCCTCCAATGCTGACCTATATCAAGATCAACGAGATGTGCAATATTTATTATAGACATATGCATCGACAACCGCCCTTTTAAAGTTTTTATAAATAGAAAGGAAGAGGGGGTTGGAGATCTCAAATGTGGTGATGTTGGAGAGACCAATTGATGAGCAAGGACTTGGTGAGGTATTTTTGAAATAACTTCCATGCTCATTGTTGTTTCTGTCATTCTCAAACTCCAAGGATGATTCTTCATGAATGCTTAAAATTCCTCTAGGATTGTCTCCCAAGTTTGTTTTATCCATCCACTCAATGGTGATAGCACATGGATTTTTAATGCCCTCTAGCCATTGATGTTGCTCTTCTCGATCCTTCTTGTGTTCTTGGTGACTCTTATGCATGGGATGTCTACAGAGATTCATAGGATTATCGGGAGGTTCAAGAGAAAGAGCATAGTAGAAATTATTAAGCTCAAGGATGGGATGGATAGCCGAATCATGGGATTGAAATGTTTAGAAATCGGCTATTGAAACTTCCTTTCCTTGTCTGGGAGATGATTCCTTCTCTATATCTAGGAATTTTTTATGAAGACTAGTGCAAGAAGGATGTCCACGAATGAAGACATACCCTAGGTCTTGTAGGGCTAAGTTTAAACCAGAATTTATAGAAAGATTAAAAGATTCCCTAGGTGTAGCTAAAAGTTCATTATCTTCTTGATTAAAAGATAGGACCTCGGCTATAGAAAAAGGGTTGGTTTTGACCTATTGCAATCAACTCCGGACACAGATCATAATTAGGGGCAAAGAAAGGACTTGTTGACTCCCATGGTCTATGGCTGGTCTCCAAAGGTGCAAAAAATTCAATAATAGGTGTGGAATTTGAGTTATCCACAAAGATGGAAAAAATAACAAGATAAAAGAATAAAAGTATAAAAGTATAGTACAAGATAATAGCAAGACTTAAAGTTATCTCAGCAAACCGTCTTTCTCCCCGGCAACGGCGCCAGAAATGCTTGTTGATATTTGGTAACGCCATCCGGAAATGATCCGCAAGCGCACGAATGTCGGTAAGCACTTCACCCAGGAGGTTATCCAAAGTATGTATTTATATTTTTACCACTGGGAGAAAGCGTGCATCTGACTAACCAAATCTATTGCTACTACCCTTTAGGCTACAAAGAATGTTTCTTGATGTGAGCGATGTATAGAGAAGACTACAACCGTAGTCTCATTCTAACCTTGGTAAGGATGATCTACTGTTCTATTAGGGAGGCTCACGGAATCTAGACACCAAAAAGGATGTTCGACCTGCACCTATAAACCCTACCCATCCTGCTAACGAGATGTGGGCTGCAAAGGTAACTCGAAAATGTCACGTTCCTCGCTACTACCACGATCCAGCTAGTCAGGGGATATCTATGAGTACCCTAGCCCAAACACCACATTTACGCTAGCAATGATTACTCTAAACTCAACCGGAAGAGATTAAAGTAAACTCATAAACCAAAGAACAATAAAACAAGAACTTACTAGAATTTAGAAGTCGAATTACTGAAGAATCCTAGGAGCAAGCCACAGATTAGGAGACTTGATCCCGCAGGTACAACCTCGGAGTAGACACCGAAAGGCCGGGCTTCCTCCGATCTACACCTCCACTCTATCTCTCTCAATCTAGTAGAAACTAGAAGATCTAATTCTACTCACATTGGATGCTAAGCCCTAAAAAATCTATTTAGAGGAGAGTTATTCCTTCGAGGGCACCTCTCAACTCTATGATGAACTTGTTCTCCTCCAGGGGCCAGGGGGTCTGGTTATATAGTCCCTCCAAGTGAATATGGGCCATCGGATCAAACCGACATTGATTGAACGGTTATCCTTGATCCTTTAGGTCGGTGGAGCGTAATCCCCGAAGAGAGTCCTGATTGGACTCTGGGACAGGGCGGGCGCCCTAGGGGGGAGGGTGGGTGCCCTGCCCCCGGGCCTGTTCGCCTTCTCGTTCGTTGCCGTGGCTTCTGGAGTCTTCTAGATGACACAAAATTGCACAGCACGTTAATATCTCTATGTAAACCCGACGTGTGGGCCTTTCTTCCATATTTCCTAATAACCCCTGCAGAAATAGACAAACACCAAAACTCGTGGAATTCTGTCAGATAAAACCCTAAGTCTGGGTGTTGGTTGTATTTGGATCCTTTTATTTATTTATTTGATGATTATATTTGGTACTTAAGGACCATCAACACCAGGTAATTGCAAGACTAAACACCACGTCTAATCTATTAATTACTACTCTAGCGTTATAAAGACTAGAGCACTTGATGCAAGCGTGAATCCAATAAATAACTTGAATGTAAATAAAAGTAATTAAAGAACTCAGGAATTATGAATTGAAGAACTTGGAGAACGATGACGAACGAACCAGTTGCAGCAAAAGTATAATGTTGAGGAAGATCCGACAGATCCGGCTCCTCCTCCGCTCTCCTCTTCTCTCTCTCTCCCTATTTTCTAGATTACAACTAGAACTAACTAGAACTAGAACTAGAGGAACTAGAACTAGAACTAGATAAACTAGAGGGATCCTCTCTACTTGGATGAAGAATTGAAACCCTAGCTTTGATTCTATAGAAGAGGTATGCCTCTAGGGGCCAGGGGGCCTTGCTTATATAGTCTTTTAAGATGAATCTGGGCCGTCGGATCAAACCGACATTGATTGAACGATTATCCTTGATCCTTTAGGTCGGTGGAGCATGATCCCCGAAAAGGACTCTGATTGGGCACAGAAGGTGGGCGGGCGCCCTGGTCTCTAGGGCGGGCGCCCTAGGCCAAGCCCCGTTCTGCCTCCGCTTCGTTCTCGTGGCTTCTGGAGTCTTCTAGATGATAGAAAATTGCGTGACACGTTAATATCTCTATGTAAACCCGACGTGTGGGCCTTTCCTCTGTATTTCCTGATAACCCCCCTACAGAGATAGACAAACACCAAAACTCGTGGAATTCTGTCAGATAAAACCCTAAGTCTGGGTGTTGGTTGTATTTGGATCCTTTTCCATGATTAGTTGATGGTTAAATGTGAGCATTAAGGACCGTCAACAAGCTCCCCCAAGCTTCACCTTTGCTCGTCCCTGAACAAAGATGAACTCAAGAGTTTCTGCAGTGGTTTCATGCCTTAAAGATATACATGCGTTCAAACAAGATCTCATCTCTGGGTTAGGGTAAACTGTTAAGATTTAAACTTACTCATTTTTCCTTCCACCATGGGGCTTGCAACCGTCACCTGTGTCTTGAGCAGTTAAAAGATAGAACGGTCTAGTCAAGCTCCATGTCTCTTGTTCTTCGATTAACTATAGCTCTAGAGTTTTTTTGCAGATTTTCAAATAAAACTCAGAGATTCCTTGTATGACTCTCTTTAGTCTCTCTTTTGTGGTATTTCTGGATCCTTACCAAGGCAGTAATGGTGTATACCTTCTCTCAAAGTATGTGGTATTTTTTGTATAAGGCATAATGGCATTGCCTTCTCTCTCACCCTACTCTAATAAGGTTTTGATATCTGGAGCTCATAGGTGGGAGACAAAGTATACATACTTACAAGACATTTATTGCATAGTCAAACCATGGATCTAGAAGAACAAGTCAATAAGTCAAATCAAGTGTGCATGTGTGGCGAATGAATGGTGTACGGTGATGATGGTGATAACAATGGTGAAAGTCTAATTCTACTTGTGCTCTTTTGAGGGATACATACCTTTCTTGCTCTTTTGAAACTTTTTGAGGAGAATGAGATGCTCTATATTTTCTTTTTCTTTTCTCTCAGGTGGGTATCTTGTACCCCTAATTCTACTGTCAGACACTTGTCCATTTTTACCTCTCGTCTTACTTTTTCTTTTCTTTCGAGGTTTCGGGCACTTGCCCCTTTTTATTTCCTCGTATCTTCTCTCTTTTTTTTAGAGCACTCACCTCTTTAAATAATGTAGCAAGTGGTAGTAACCGAAATAACTTGAGCATTTATTTCACAGGGGAAAACAGAAATAGGAGAATGTTTTTGGCTATTCTCTCCCGGATTAGGAGTAGAATATTTTTGGGTGAATCTAGATATGGAAATGATTGGATGTATGTGGATGCGTACTTCCGGAGTGGAAGCAGCATGTGTGAGTGAACATGCAAGTGAATCTTGATTTAACCACATGACAAGCTCCTAAGGGTCAACACAGCTTGACCACACTCAATGCTCATAAGCAGTAAAAAGTAAATGTGTAGCTCAAAGTCTAGCAAGCTTGTATATATGGTTGTGGTAGAAATTTAAACTCTCATCATACAGGAACTCATCATGTAATATTTTAAAGATTTTCAAATATAAAATTTTCTAGAATTCTAGCATCTCTAGGAAAAGATAAACAACAGCTCAACCTTCCCATATCATATCCGTTAACAACTTAGACTTTAGATCAAGTACTCTTCCCACAAGTTCTGGTTTAGAACAAATCTTAATTAATAACATTCAAGCCTAAACTTGAGAGAGATTTCAATTTTGAGAACTATTCATGGCAGAACAACTATTCATCATTTCCATATGAGAGCTTATCACGAAGGTTCATAGCAAATTTTATTTATTTATTTATTTATTTAGCAAACTAAGCAAAGATATATATATAAGCACAAAATCTTTATTTGGGTTTTTATGATTATGCATCTTTTTAATATTTGAGTAAAGTATAAACATGAGTAGAACACTTAGCTGGATAAATGGGGGTGCTCTCCCCCAAGCTGGATTTTGACGTAATTTTCTCCTGATGTAGCTAGCAGGTGGCGGAGGTGTATTTGAATGTCGGCAGCACCCTAACAGCGATTAGGATGTCCTCCGTCTGCTAGTCTTCTTTGATCCTTGAATTCTGTGGAGCTCAAATAGACAACAAAGCTTTCTAGAACTAGTTAAGTGTTAGCATAAATATCTAGCCTTTGTCATGTTGAGCCTCCTCAATAAATGTTACACTTTTTGGTAGGATCATAAATTTTTTTTTATATTTTCATTTTTATAGCACATAAATATATTTATTTTATTTTTATGCCACCACAGTGAATGTACTTATGGGTTTTATGCCATGAGCATACTCACATGGGGCTTACTATTTTTAACATTTTTATTTTCTTTTCAAGATGATATGAACCTGATTAACAAAGCAAACTATTTTAAATAATTGAAAGGAAAAGGATAACTACCAAGTTTACCTCTTGGTAAGGCGTTCGGTGTTTTTAAGTCCTCCGAACGGGACTCTTCGTTTTCTCAATCGTCCTGGGATTCGCTGAATGGCGTAGTCGGTGGTTCCGGCGGTGCCTCCTCTTCGTGTATAACTAACTTCTCTCTCCACACCTAACTCGGTGCTACGGTCTCCTCAGGACTGTTCTATTCAAGCTGTATGTCTTCAGACCTTACCACTTCTCCTTCGTAGTCTGCCCATCCGTCCTTGATGATTTGCCTCCTCTGGTTGCGGTTGCGTCGTCTTCTTCTTGTCCTGACCTGCTTAGGATCTTCAACTATATTGTTAGGGTCAGTAAAATAGCGGCGTACCTTCAAAGAGGGGAAGTGCATGTGAACTTTCTCCGGTTCCAATGTAGATGATTGCTTTAACGGTGCTGAGGAACAGTCTCCCAAGGATGATGGGTGGATCGTACTCGTCTTCTCCCATGTCAATAACTTGAAAATCTGTATAGACAAAATGATCGTCTTTTTTGACAGGGACATCAGTTATTATACCTTCAACCTTTTGGAATGTCTGATCTGCCAACTGGAGCTGAATGTATGTTGGTTTTAGTGGCATGGTTCCGAACAGGAGCTGATAAGTGACTGCGGCCATTATGTTGACGCTTGACCCGGTGTCGCAAAGCGTCTTCTAGAAGTTGTGTCCATTAGTGGAGCACTGGATGCTTGGGATACCTAAGTCGTCCTTTTTGGTCTGAAACGGTGACTTATGTCAACGATCTTAACCTCCTTGAACTGCAGTGACCATCTTAGCTGACTCGGTCCACATTTGCTTGTTCCTGTTCCTCCTGTTGGTCCTCTTCCTTGGTTCATGTCAGGATTGCTCTGAGATTTGTGTAGTCTTGTTCTTAAAGGAAAACGTCTCCTTCCTCCCCTTGATGTAGAAACTGATCTTGACAGCACTAGCGTAGATGACAGCTCCCGAGGTGTTCAGGAATGGCCTCCCTAGGATGATGGGTGCCCTCTCATCAGTACCAGTCTCTATCACCACGAAGTCTGTTGGGACATACAAGGTACCAACTCGGACGCAGAGGTTCTTCGATATTCCCTTTGGAAACTTAGTGTCTGATCTGCAAGCTGCAAACACATGGTTGTTTCTCATAAAGGATGTGTAAAGAATTTTTCATAGAGTACCCTGGGCATAATATTGACGCTGGAGCTAAAGTCGCAGAGTGCTTCTAGGAAGTCCACCATGCCGATGGAGATGGGAATGACGGGGCGTCCTGGATCGCCTCTCTTGATTTTGTTGAGGACGGTTGTAGTAGTAGTAGTAGTAGTAGTTGTTGGTGTAGTTTACGTCCTCAAGCATCTCAGGACAGTGATTGCCTGAATGTCTAGTATCTCCAGTGTGTTTGTGCTCGTAGATCTAGCTTCTTCACTTGGTGGAGTCTAGGAGTTGTAAAAGTCCTTCATATTTTGCTCGAAGTGTACCTGCTCATAGAGACAAGGCAGAGATCAAATGCATGGGCCCTGTTGGTGGAAAACACCAACAGAACCAAAAGTGTATTTGTTCTTCTCTAAGCTTAAGCATACTGAGCAAGACAAAGTTGATGGATAATAAGATCATGAGTGTAGCATTTAAAACATTTGTCAGATCAGATTGCTCAACCTAATGGAAAGATAATCTATCTGTACTTATGTTTTTTATATATATCTTCCAAAGATTATGTGTGCAACATTTTAGTTCATATGATTAGGAGTGTGGGATCACAAAGGTGGAAGGACTAAACATATTGAATCGATTGGGTTGGTTAATCTAGAGTTGTAAATCATACATGTTTGTCTCTTTTATCCATGTGAATGCCAGAACCAAGGAGAAGCTTATAAAAAATGATAGTCAAGTACCTTAAGATGTTACCTTACTTGAAGAGTGACGATACAGTATCACCTTGTGGAAGCTTTCCTTTCTTAGCGGTTGTGCATCGTGTTTGTGGCACCCTCCATGGATCATCTCTTGTGAGCTATGCCTTCCTTTTGTAAATTGTTAACCTTCATGCGTCTCTCTCTTTGTCTCCAATGTGAGTTTATCTCAGGACTTTCCAGGTCGATATTGAAAGTTTTCCTGCAGGGGTTAGTCCAACAAAATATCCAATATCTACTATAGCATACTATCGGCTCAAAGATCAACCAAGACACCATGTCTAATTTGATTTAGGAGGGCATTTTAACCTAAGCACCATGCTTAATTTAAAATCCCTTGGAAGTAAGATCAACATTCCTAACTAAGCACCATGCTTAATTAAGAGATAAATGAAACTACTCCAAACCTAGACATATACTAAAGCAAATAAAGGTAGCATGAGAGCATTTATAGAGTTCAACTCAAGTGGAGATGAAGTAGTGTGATTAGTATTTAACAAATTGAGCATGTCTCAAAGGTAGGGACAACCAACATAGCAACATAACAAGGGATGTTTTTATGTAAAGTACTCCCTCAAGCTTGAATTTTGCAAAATTCAAGTTTAGATGAATTTAATTCAATGTTGTATGATGATTGGTTGGACATACCTTGTGCTTGTCATTCATCCGATCTTCTTGCTCCAATCCTAGAAAGGTTAGTGACAAGAATACCTGAAGGAATTTTTTTACAATTATCCTTATATGCTCAACAGACAAGGTAATGTTACAAATAATTAAAAGCTCATGTTACGATCTGATCAGTGCTTATTTTAGGACACTAAGCTTGTCCTTAGGAAACCATCAATTTATGTCGGCGAAGTGGTTTCCCCTCCAACGCTGATCTATATCAAGATGAACTCAACGAGATCTGCAATATTTATTATAGACATATGCATCGACAACCGCCCTTTTAAAGTTTTTATAAATAGAAAGGAATAGGGGGTTGGAGATCTCGAATGTGGTGATGTTGGAGAGACCAATGGATTGTGAAGATATTGCATATGAGCATGGAGTAAATGAAGTGGCTATGAAATAAATTCCATGCTCATTAATGCTTGGAGTGAAATCCATATGGTGTGGTGAAAATGGTAAGGTGAATGTGGTAAAAGAGGAAAAGAAAAAGGATACACATGCGACTTGGTTCGAAACTAGCACAGCTACCATTCCCCGGCAACGGCGCCAGAAAGCTTGTTGGGTATTTTAAACGCAAACAGAAAAATCCGCAAGCGCACGAATACCGATGTAGCTTTCACCCGGGAGTATTCCAGAGTATCGATTTTCCACAGGGAACGTAAGTGTACTAATTAAGATTCAAGATCGCCCAAGGATAACTATATAATTATTTTTGGTGGGAAGAGAGGAAGTTTCCTGGGAGTTCTCTAGTTGATCTAAGAATCAAGAATTACTTCAAAGATTATTTATTTCGGGACATCAGAACACTAACCACAGATAGAGATGAGAAGGGGGCTAGGAAGCTCTTACTATAGTCCTACAAACACCGATCCGAACAAGGTGGAATACGTCGACTGTTAGGGCTGTCACTACCCTAGGGCTACCACAACAATCCGCAGGATTGGGTGCAATTCTAGGTAATTGCAAGACTAAACACCACGTCTAATCTATTAATTACTACTCTAGCATTATAAAGACTAGAGCACTTGATGTAAATAAAAGTAATTAAAGAACTTAGTAATTATGAATTGAAGAACTTGGAGAACGATGAAGAACAAACCAGTTGCAGCAAAAGTATAATGTTGAGGAAGATCCGACAGATCCGGCTCCTCCTCCGCTCTCCTCTGCTCTCTCCCTATTTTCTAGATTACAACTAGAACTAACTAGAACTAGAACTAGAGGAACTAGAACTAGAACTAGATGAACTAGAGGGATCCTCTGTAATACCTGATTTTAAGGACAAAACTAGATATGCACCATATGTGAGTTTTAGAAGTCAAATCTCACATATAGCTACAAATAAGGGGTAATATCAAAAGACAATGCATAAATATATAACGTACTTAGTATAAAAGAGATAACCTTTAATAACAAGCAGCGGATAGACAACTCCAAACTTCGGGTGTTAACTCCTCTCCACAGGATAAAACTGACTGGTTGATCACAAGCCTAAAGCAACTCCTAAAGTGTGGGGGAAATGGCAAGAATGAGCACATATCATACTCAACAAGTATAACCAGGGGTTCATGAGGCTCAAAAAGTTGACACTGGTTTGACTGCATTTAGCTTTTATATGTAGATAGCATATTTAAACATTGGATAGCAAATATCAAGGTAGCATATGAAATCCCATAACCACATGATCAATTGTATATAGGAATTATGAATAACACATATAAACAACATAATAAACCATCCTTTGTCATCATTAATCATGTTCATCAGTGTCTATCTATTCCGTCAGTTTTCCGGGCCGCCCGTATCCGTGGGCACGGCTAGTATACCAGATTTAACACTCTGCAGAGGTTGAACATCTTTACCCATGAGTCGTGATTTACCCTTTCGCCCGAGGTTGCAAGTCTCTTAACACCCTTCCTAGGGAGGTCGGCACGGATCACTATGAAGCCTTTCAAAGGTTTCATCTAACAAGTTAGGGCCATTAGATTCACTCGGTAGGTAGATATAGAGCCCCCCTTCCATGGCACATAACCCGCAGCCTATACACTTGGACAGAGGCCACACTATACCCAACGTGTCAAGCCATTCTTATGCCATTTAAGGTAGCCGCTAACAAGCTAGAAAAAGGTCCTCATACTGAGCTAAAACCAGAGCCATGTAGCCCTCATGGTTGTACGAGTTGTCCCAGCTTTTGCTAAGGGATAAGTCCTTATGGAGGGTCAAGATCAATCTAGCAAAAGCTAGAGTTCTTTCCACCCTTTATGTTCAAGTTGCTAGAAAGCTTATTTTATTGTTTATTGTATATCCAAATATTCATGTTACAAGATCATGGATTATTAACCAATCACTAGCAAGAACTACCCAAATGCATATCCAAATAGGTAATCAAGGAATTCATGATAACAATCATCTATGATTTTGCTAAGGTCATCAAGGTGGACACATGCATATGATAAATATTGTATTAATTGTGTATAGGTAACAAGGATGATCCCAAGTTATACTTGCCTTGATCAAAGCTCTCCTGAGCCTGCTGCTGGTCGTCAAAAGCTTGACCTTGATCACCAACGTAAAGCTCACCGACTAAACTCGATCATCAATCAACAACACGCAATCCAATGGAGACAATCATACACAAAGCAAACAAGCTATAATTAGAACAATACACCAAATAGTGAGAAATCAAAGATAAAAGTTTATAAAAAATATTCTACGCAGTGCTACGATCACACAAACGTAAAGTTCACGAAAATCGGAGTTGAAACGGTGAAGTTATGAATTTTCTAAGATTTCCTATAGATAAATAATTAATTAAAAGCTACTGTGAAATTTAAAAGTTTCAAAACTGTAAACTAATACTTCTAACATGTCGAGCTCGTAATTACGGATCTAACGAAATTTGAATGGACAAAAACGGATTTAAAATAAGAATTTCATAAGCAAAACAAATTCGATGGCAATTCTGTAATTATCTGAAAGCGTATTTTAGTTTAACCGGCAGAGAATACGCTTTCTGAATTTGGAAAGCGTAAACCTGCTCGGGGCGCCAAGGACCGCGGGGTAATTTGTAAAACTATCCAGGGACTCTTTATGAAGTTTTTCAGCCTAAAGGGTACGCTTCTTTCTGAGCCCTCGATCTCCGATCGGGCGGCTGGTGCTACTTCCACGGCCGAGCCCGGCCGGCCGGCCGCTGGGACGCCGATCCGATGCGGCGGCGCCATGAGCGCCCCTCGGAGCTCGCCGACGCTCACTGATCTCGTGAAGCTGTGCACTAAAACTCAAACCGAATACACGGGGCGATGGAGAAGAAGGAGACGAACCCACCTAGGCTCTTAGCTCGCGCCTGTTGGGTATTCTTAACATCATTACCAAAAGTAGACTTAGTTTTCTAATTCTAGTAACGGTGTCAAAAATGCCAAACCTATCCCTCATACCACTTAAGCCAAGTTGTCATCCCCAGCATGACATGAGAGACGCGGTATTGAAATATGCAAATGCTCTTCTAAATAAATAATGAATGGGATCTGCAAGCGCACAGATTAATACCGATGTAGCATTTTAACCGGAAAGTATTCCAGGTATCGTTATTTATATTTTTTACCACTGGGAAGGGATTAGCAATCATCAATATTGATTACAGAATAGAATATGAGATTGAGTATCTATCATTGCATGTATAATTGAGAACATTTATCTAACTCTTTCATACAGGGATAAGTGTGACATAAAAGATATATGAAATATGAATAGTGATAAAGATAATAATCTGATCAGCATAACTTGCCACATATAAATATGATAAGCACCTCAATTAGATATTATAGAAAGTCATTAGCATGGAATTAGAACGAACTACAAGAATATTTTCTAAGTTATTCTCAACTATATAGTCTAGCATTATCATAGTTAGTGCAAGCATACTTAGCAATCATTGTGAGACAAGACTACGCCCATGCATAGTGATATTAGCAAGGTAAATGAGAAACATAGCAATCACTCCCCTGTAATAATGTTGCTCTGCCAGTCCAATACACGAGAGGGGGACTATATAAGAATCAATGAAGCTGTCACTATCACGAACTACCCCACGATCTGGCATATTGGGTACAATCGCAGATAAATACGGTATAAGCACCACGCTTACACAATATCTATCATTTACCCATGGATCCGATGGATAAACGCTATACGATTCTAAACATGTATATAGATCCAATCTAACTAAGCCAAGTACATAACTATGATAAACTAAGAACAATATAATTTTGAATATAAGCAAGTAGAGCAAAGTCATAAGCAATATATTGAAGTAGAACAAAGTCATATTCATAATATTGAAGAACAAAGATAATTAGAAGAACAATTAGAAGCACAATTAGAGAATTACCAAGAATCCTCTTGACAGATCCGGAAACCAATCGAAGATTGACTCCTTCTAGTTCTAATCCTATGTAGCTATGCTAATCTAGATGTCTAATTGATGTGGTGGCTCTAATCTTGATCAGGGGCTTCTTCTCCCTTGAGGAATAATGAATTAGGGTTGAGAGGCTCTCTCCTCCAGGGGCCAGGGGGTCTGGTTTTATAGTCCCTTCAAGTGAATATAGGCAGTTGGATCAAACCGACATTGATTGAACAGTTATCCTTGATCCTTTTGGTCGGTGGAGATCTTTTCCGAGAGAGAGAGTCCTGATTGGACTCAGAGAGGGGGCGGGCGCCCAGGGCAACTGGGCAGGCGCCCAATGCCTGGCCCCGTTCGGCCTCCGCTTCCTTCCCATGGCTTCTGGAGTCTTCTAGATGTAAGATAATTGCGCAGCACGTTAATATCTCTAAGTAATCCCGACGTGTGGGCTTTTCTTCCGTATTCCCTGATAACCCCCTGCAGAAATAGACAAACACCAAAACTCGTGGAATTCTGTCAGATAAAACACTAAGTCTAGATGTTGATTTCATTTGGATCATTTTCTTTGTTTATTTAATAATTAAATTTGATACTTAAGGACCGTCAACAGCGCTGTAACATCCCAAAAATTCACATTCAAAAATCACTCGCATTAAAAAATTATTTTCAAAATATATTTCAAAAACTATAAATCATTTGAGCTCTATAGTATCTCCATCTAATTCTTTTTCCATCCATTCTAATTATTCATCTTTAAATATAACCTGCACCGCATGGCATGAGCATCATATGTCTGCTACTTATCCCTCTTGCTCGCTCGCTCTGCCCGATACCCGGCAACGGCGCGTGCGCCGACCCCACCACCATCAGCGCCGCAGCGCACTCACGCCCGGGCCCCTCGCCGAGCGCACTCGCTCGCGCGCGCACCGCGGCATGCGGGCCCCACCTCTTGTCTTTTTCCCGCGCCTCTTTTGCTGTACAAAAAGATAGCAAGTCGCAACGTACAACTAGACACCATTTATATTTTTTGCGCACAAATAATAGCAAGTACCAGCAAGCTTACATGCGAGAAAACATAGCAGTGCACCTACACGAATATATATCTCATGCATGCATGCAGGACATGCCACCGACCATTTGCATGCACCTGCATGCAAGGACACGGTGATTAGGCACCGTCCATTTGCATGCAACGTGCATGCAAATGGGACATCGTCCTTCGCATGAAATTAGGCACCGACCATGCGCTACAGTAGCATTTTTAATGTCACGCAGCTGAGCGCTTTGGCCTATAAAAAGCCAGCCTCGGGTGCTCACTCTCACCACCCGAGAAACACGTTCACTCACTCGCTCATTCGCTCTCACTTCGCGTATACCGTATACGGCCATACGCACAAGCCGAGCTTGACTGTCGTCGCAAGACGAGGTGAGCAGCTCATGAGCATCTCCTTGCTCTTCTCTGTCTTTCTGTAGTATTTTTCTGTATTTTTTCCTTATATTTGTCTGTATCGATTCACTGTCAAGAACTCCACGAATAGAACCATGACATATAGAAGAGCTCTAATGACCCCTGCTAATTTCTTTCTAACCATGCATGTGTGGGCCATAAGCATTAACTCCAAATAGTACATGCATGCATGCAACATGCACTACCAGCCAAAATTCATCTCGTGAAGCATGTATTCCTTAATCATCGTTAGCCTTTTTCACATGATTAAAGTCCGGCCATTTCACAAATGCCACATGCTAACTCTGATTTTAATAATTCTTTTTCCTAAATTCATCTAAAATCATGATCTACCTCCCATATTAATTTCATGATTTTTGGAGCTCATTTGAATTTATATGATTATTTATCTGTGCCTGTTGTCTGTGTCGTTCGTCGCGTATTTTAGTTGACGGAGTGAACGAGCCGGAAAACGAGAACGTTGGAAACGAGTACCGCGAGTTTGACGCCGAGGACCCGGACTGTCAGCAGGAGTTTGCCGAGGACGCCGACGGAGGCAAGTCCAACCGATCCCCTTTGATGCATATTGATCCTATTTTTAAACACCACCCGTAGAAGCCGTTTTAAATATTGCATGTAGTACGAAGTATTTTCGCTGCTTAGTCAAAACCTGTTGAATAGCCATCCTTGAATTGATATTACCCGGTAATTATCTTGTTCGAACCTAGGAACAAATAATATGCTATGACAGAAATATTATTATTTAGTATGCTTAGGACTTGTTACTCATCCTGGATACTCATCGTTGTATTTTATCAAATATAATGATTTTAAAAGTAAAAGGTGTGAGTGGTGAAAATAAATTGTGGGTATTGTGAAAGGGTTAATGAACAAGTTATAGATGTGATTACTATGGAGATGGGGCGGATGGGATCTCTTTTGGGGATGCCCTGGTGTTGTGGCTTATACCTTGTGGGGTTAAGCGTGAAGATATCCGCCTTGTCTCGATTAAGGACTGAGTTGATGATTCATCTTGCCTAACTCATTTATCGTACAACCACTCGCCTTGCATGAGAAAGGCTTAGTCTAAATCCCTCTAGTTAGTATGGCAATCACCTGGAGGCAGATGTGCAACAGGACACTAAGTGATGTATGTGAAATTGTGGAAATATATGAAAAGAGCTTTGTGAATTATTGTGGTATCATGAGATGTGGCCTTAGTGTTCCCGTGGTGAGCGCCATTACTTAGCTATGGAGGGCAATGACTTTGATGGATCTGTGCTTGCACGACGGTGTAAGTTATGGTATCCTACTTGTGGAAAAAGTGTACAACCTCTGCAGAGTGTAAATCTATCTGGATAGCCGTGTCCGCGGTCTCGGACGGGTTATGGTTTGGTTTCAACAACTAGATTGGTTGGGATGAGTGAAAACATGTGAGAGAGTGTGATTTTGGAAATAAATGGTTGACTGCCATTGTGTTGTGGGAACAAGGGTTCAACAACACTTAAAATTGTGATCAAACCCCTATTTTCAGAAATACTATCATATGTGGATAAAGAGGTCTTTTACAACAGTATTTGTGAAATGAAACCTTGCATGTGTAAAAAGATAGCTTTATGCAAATAAAACTAAGCCTCATCCTTGATTTACCCATATGCATATATATTGTTAACCCCTTCCGTAGGGTAAGGTTGGATTTGCTGAGTACTTTGTACTCACCCTTGCTTTATTAAACAGAGGAAGATCCGGACTTCGATCCCGAAGTGGCATTCGAGTAAGGTCGTGTCTGCACCCAACTAAGCCTGTGGCATTGGGACTCGTCAGATGTTCGATTGTGATATCGTTCGTTTCTGGGTCCTTTAGACCTATGTTGTATTTTGGTGTCTTATTATTATAGCGTGCCTTCCTTGTCCACGCTTACCGAGACTACTGCGCTGAAACTTATCTGATGTAATAAATGTGTTACTAGCCTCCTGGGACTAGTATTGTATCACATTTGAGTTCCTGGTTTACCAGGGGCGCTTCAGGTGGTATCAGAGCCGTAGTTGGCTGTAGGACGCGACCTTAGGCTTTTCTGGACCAGTATTTTACTAAAGAAACATATTTTACAAAAGTTCTTACCCTCTTCCCTCTATTTGAGAAAAAAAAATATTTACTCTCATCTATATCTCTCAGATGGCAGAAGGAGTTTGGACCAGCAGTTATTGTCTAAGTGTAGAAGGCTTTCCCAAGCTCTTGTATGCTACCATGCAGAAACTTGGAATCAAGGATCGCCCAGAATATGAAGGCAGAGAATATGAAGAGCATGAGACCGAGCGGTGTGAAGTTACCGTCTATATTGGGAAAAGTGAGGACTTCCCTAACATAGCTGAAGCTTGGAGTATGACTGCGACCGGATTTCGGTTTGCAGATACATATCAAGCCGTCGCCCGCAAAGCCTTGACGTACCTATGCCAGATCTACGAGAAGCCCATCACCCGTACACCTATGAGGTTCTTTCCACCCGACGAAAAAGACCGACCAGTTTGGAGGACCCGCATGGAGCTCTTGCAAGGACGTTACTCACTTGAAGATGACCCTACTGTGGTATTCATGACCACGTACCTTCTTGCTCTAGATAAGCAATATGATGAGTAGGCCTCGGAGTTAAGGAAGTGCATCCATCGTGCGCAGGAAGCCGAGATCATAGTTAGAAAGCTCCATGTGCAGCTTGCAGAAGCTCAGGCCCAAGCAGCTGCAGCCGAGAGTCGTGAAACCACCATTGCTGAAGTCTTAAAGGCAGCTGAAGACCGCCATGCTCAGGAGTTGAAGGATGCCTACCTTATCACCAGGATCAAAAGAAGGATGTTAGCAGAGGAAGACCAAGAGCCCATAGTCCTAAAAGGTATCCAAATGATGTCCCTAAAAACCAAAAGAAAGATGGACATAGAAGGGCCATCAGCTCCCCCACCCACAGAAGCCTCTCATGAAGCTTTAGAGTTGGAGCCCAGTAAGGAAGAAGGATTTCCCCTCCTCACCCAGCCAGCACCAAAAGAAGACAGTGACCCACCTCTTAGTCCAAAAGAACCACAAATGCCGGAAGCGTGATCCTCCTCAACACCAAGGGAATGAAGCTGTTCTGTCCGAATAAGTTGAAGAATAGTAGCACCTAGTTCCTCCTTATGTCTTGGGGGAAGTGAAGTTTAATTCACTTTTGTTCAACCCCCAAAGTAGATGAACCGTATTGTAGTACGCTTATTTCCTCCATTACTATGTTGTAAACCGCCCTCTTATTCAAAATATATATTTGTGCTTGTTGGTTGTGCTAAATAATTGAGTGCTCTATGTTGTTCCCTTACGGGATAGCAAGTGTTAAAACTTGCACCTTTTTAAAATATAACGCCGTAACAAAAAAAACAACATTACTCAATAGATCTAACCCTTATCTAATGCTTTCTCATCTTAACCAACAGATGCCTCCCAAACCAGCTACCCGCTCTCAACCAAGTGGTCGTGCAGCTAGTAGGCAAAGCCAAAATCCAAATGGAAGTCAAGCCAATGCAAATGTTAATGGTATTCATGAAGATGAAGTGAGTCAGACTAGGAACCATAATGAAGGAGATGACTTGCCCCCTCCACCAGCAATTGACTTAGCACAAGTCATGGCAACTCAGACTCGTCTTCTGGAGACCTTGGCTCAAGGCATGAACCGCCCTAGGAACAACCATGGAGTCGGAGTCCAAGACAAGATGACTGAGTTCATGAGGCTTAAGCCACCCACCTTTACTGGATCTGACAACCCCATGGAAGCAGATGATTGGCTTAAGGTGATTGAAAGGAAGTTGGACACAATCCACTGCGATGGAAGGGATAGAGTTCTGCTAGCATCTCATCAGCTGACAGGAATTGCCCTTTCTTGGTGGGAAGCCTATAGTGGAGCTGTGGACAATGCAAACACTATCACATGGAAAGAATTTGTGGACGAATTCCGTCGGTACCATATTCCAGATGGAATCATGAAGCTGAAGGCTGATGAATTTCGCAACTTGAAGCAAGGAAATAAAACTCTGAGTGAATACATCTTCCAATTCACTGAGTTGTCTCGCTATGCCCTAGAATTGGTCAACACTGATGCCAAGAAACAGACAAAGTTCATAGAAGGATTGACCTGTGAGCTCAGAACCCTCATGACCCCACAGATCTATCCAGACTTCAACACTTTGATGAACAGGACCATTCTGACTGATGTAGCCAAGACTGAAGAAAGGAAAGAAAACAAGCGCAAGTTTCTGGAGCGCAAGGTTCAGGATGGTGCTAGATCCCAGAGGCTGAAAACCTTTAGCCAACCGAGCCAGCGGACTCAAGCCCCAATGCAGTTTCGCTCTCCTACTAGTATCTCCAATAACCAAATGCAGACATCATATCAGCCCAAGACAACCTATCAGAATCAAACTTATGGCAAGACTCAACAGAACAGCACTGGTCAAGTCACAAACAATGTTAGGACTTGCTTTAATTGCCATGAGACTGGACACTACATCGCCAACTGTCCCTACAAGAACAACCCACCAGCAGTATCCACTCAGTCCCACACTGTTAATGGACCAAGACCTGCAGTGTCTGGAGTCAACCATGGTTTCCCTCGCAACAATAGCAACACCAACAATAATAGCCAGATGATGAAGCAACCTCAACAATCCTATGGTAGAGCCCGTGTCAACCATATTCATGCTCAAGATGCTCAGACTGCTTCAGGAGTGGTACTTGGTGAGTTCTTAGTCGATTCCGTACTTGCAACAGTATTATTTGATTCTGGAGCATCACATTCATTCATATCATCAAGTTTTGTTGAGAAGCATCAAATACCCACAGTACTACTAAAGTTACCCCTAATAACCCGAACACCTGGGTCTAACATCAAATGTCATCTAGGTTGTTCAAATGTAAGGATCATTCTAAGTGGGGTAGTTTTCTTAGGAGACTTAGTAGTGCTCAAGTCCAAAGGAATAGATGTTATCCTTGGAATGGATTGGTTAACCAGACACAATGGAATTATTAGTTGTGCAACCAAGGAAGTATCATTAGTTAACCATGAAGGGATTAAAGTGAAATGCCAAACCCGAGGGTCTAAAGTTAATCCAATGGTCTTCAACTTGGATGCAAGGACCATAGAGGAAGTACCAATAGTGCAAGAATACCCTGATGTATTCCCTAAGGAACTACTTGGAATGCCACCAGATAGGGATATAGAGTTCATCATTGATCTTATCCCTGGGACTGCCCCCATAGCCAAGAGACCTTATAGAATGGCTCCGGCAGAGTTAGCTGAACTAAAAGAGCAGCTAAGAGAATTGCAGCAGAAAGGTTATATTAGACCTAGTTCTTCACCATGGGGAGCCCCAGTCTTGTTTGTGAAGAAGAAAGATGGAAGTATGAGGATGTGTGTAGATTATAGGTCCCTAAATGAAGTCACCATCAAGAATAAGTATCCCCTGCCAAGGATAGATGACCTTTTTGATCAGCTTAAAGGAGCCAAGTATTTCTCTAAGATTGATTTGAGATCAGGTTATCACCAGCTCAAGATCAAGAATAGTGATGTTCCCAAGACAGCATTTGTAACCAGATATGGACAATATGAGTTTACAGTGATGTCCTTTGGATTAACCAATGCCCCTGCCTATTTCATGAACCTCATGAATAAGGTATTCATGGAAGAGTTAGATAAGTTTGTTGTAGTCTTCATTGATGACATACTTATCTACTCTAAGAGTGCTGAAGAACATGGGCAACACTTGAGAGTAGTGTTGGAAAAGCTAAGAGGATACAAGTTGTATGCTAAATTCAGCAAGTGTGAATTTTGGCTTGAGAAGGTTGCATTTCTAGGCCACATCTTGACAGCTGAAGGAGTTGCAGTTGACCCTGAGAAAGTAGAAGCTGTCTCCCATTGGCAGCAAACCCACCAATGTGAGTGAGGTTAGAAGTTTTCTTGGATTAGCTGGATATTATTGAAGGTTTATAGAAGGATTTTCCAAGATAGCCAGACCCATGACAGAGCTTCTTAGGAAGGACAAGAAATTCACTTGGACAGAATCATGTGAGAAGAGTTTCCAAGAGTTGAAGAAGAGACTGACAACAGCACCAGTGTTAACTTTGCCAGACATTCACCAAGATTTCATCATATACTGTGATGCCTCAAGACAAGGTTTAGGATGTGTTCTCATGCAAGGAGGAAAAGTGGTTGCTTATGCATCCCGTCAGCTTAGACCTCATGAGCAAAATTACCCTACCCATGATTTGGAGTTAGCAGCTATAGTGCATGCTCTCAAGATTTGGAGACACTACCTCATTCGAAACAAGTGTGAAATCTACACTGATCACAAGAGTTTGAAGTACATCTTCACACAGTCAGACTTGAACCTAAGGCAAAGAAGATGGATGGAATTAATCAAGGACTACAACCTTGAGATTCATTACCACCCAGGAAAGGCCAACATGGTAGCAGATGCCCTAAGCAGAAGGTCATATGGTCAGCAGTTGGTGCCTAAGAACACTCACCTACAAGAAGAGATAGCACAGTTGAACATGCATATAGTACGTCAACCTCAAAATGGCAGTCTGATGGTGCAGCTAACTCTTGTGGAAGAAATCAAACAGATGCAACATAAGGATAAGGATCTGATGAAGATTCGTGAGCAAACTGGAGAAAATAAAGCTCCATACTTTAGAGTGGATAACAAAGGAGTATTGTGGTATAAAAACAGGATTTGTGTGCCCAAGGAGGGAAAGTTTCAAGAATTAATCCTTGATGAAGCCCATAACTCAGCTTATTCTATCCACCCTGGTGCCACCAAGATGTACATAGACCTAAAAGAAAGATATTGGTGGAATGGCATGAAAGCTGATGTGGCACGATTTGTTGTACAATGTGATGTTTGCCAAAGGGTTAAAGCGGAGCATCAGAAACCAGCAGGCTTGCTCCAGCCATTGCCTATTCCTGTTTGGAAATGGGATGAGATAGACATGGATTTTGTGAATGGATTACCCAAAACTCTGAAAGGAAATGATTCAATATGGGTAATAGTGGACCGCCTTACCAAGGTTGCTCACTTCATACCTGTGCGCACCAAATATAGTGGAGACAAGTTAGCCCAGTTATATGTGGATAACATAGTCAAATTGCATGGTGTGCCAAGTAGGATTGTATCTGACCGAGGTACCCAATTTACCTCTAAGTTCTGGAAAAGTTTGCATGAAGCTATGGGAACCAAGCTAGATTTTAGCTCAGCTTATCATCCTCAAACAGATGGTCAGACTGAAAGAATAAATCAGATTATGGAAGATATGCTAAGAGCATGTGTGCTCACATATGGTAAAGATTGGGAGAAAAGCCTAACTTATGCAGAGTTCTCCTATAATAACAGTTACCAAGCTAGTTTGGGCATGTCACCTTTTGAGGCTCTATATGGAAGAAAATGTAGAACCCCATTGATGTGGTCAGAAGTTGGAGAACGAACCTTGCTTGGACCAGCCCTTATAAAAGAAGCAGAAGATCGTGTAGCTGAAATCAGAGAAAAATTGAAAGAGGCACAATCACGTCAAAAGAGCTATTCTGATAAAAGAAGGCGAGAGTTAAGTTTTGCAGTTGGAGATTTTGTGTATGTCAAAGTCTCTCCTATTCGAGGAACTCGAAGGTTCCAAGTTAGAGGCAAGCTAGCACCTCGGTATATTGGACCATATCAAGTATTACAGAGGATTGGAGCTGTAGCCTATCGTATTCGGCTACCTGAAGAAATGTCAGATATACACAATGTGTTTCATGTCTCCCAATTGAAGAAATGTCTCAGAGTACCAGAGGAACAAATATCGCCAGATACAGTTGATTTACAAGATGACCTAAGATATCAAGAAGTGCCAATAAAAATCCTAGATACAGTCACCAAGCAAACTCGAACGACAACAGTCCGAATTTGTCGTGTTCAGTGGCTGAAGCAGAAGCAACATGGGAAAGAGAAGATGCCCTGAGAAAAGAGTTTCCCCATCTATTTAGGACCCAGCCGAATCTCGAGGACGAGATTCCTTTTAAGTGGGGTAGGTTTGTAACATCCCAAAAATTCACATTCAAAAATCACTCGCATTAAAAAATTATTTTCAAAATATATTTCAAAAACTATAAATCATTTGAGCTCTATAGTATCTCCATCTAATTCTTTTTCCATCCATTCTAATTATCCATCTTTAAATATAACCTGCACCGCATGGCATGAGCATCATATGTCCGCTACTTATCCCTCTTGCTCGCTCGCTTTGCCCGATACCCGGCAACGGCGCGTGCGCCGACCCCACCACCATCAGCGCCGCAGCGCACTCACGCCCGGGCCCCTCGCCGAGCGCACTCGCTCGCGCGCGCACCACGGCATGCGGGCCCCACCTCTTGCCTTTTTCCCGCGCCTCTTTTGCTGTACAAAAAGATAGCAAGTCGCAACGTACAACTAGACACCATTTATATTTTTTGCGCACAAATAATAGCAAGTACCAGCAAGCTTACATGCGAGAAAACATAGCAGTGCACCTACACGAATATATATCTCATGCATGCATGCAGGACATGCCACTGACCATTTGCATGCACCTGCATGCAAGGACACGGTGATTAGGCACCGTCCATTTGTATGCAACGTGCATGCAAATGGGACATCGTCCTTCGCATGAAATTAGGCACCGACCATGCGCTACAGTAGCATTTTTAATGGCACGCAGCTGAGCGCTTTGGCCTATAAAAAGCCAGCCTCGGGTGCTCACTCTCACCACCCGAGAAACACGTTCACTCACTCGCTCACTCGCTCTCACTTCGCGTATACCGTATACGGCCATACGCACAAGCCGAGCTTGACTGTCGTCGCAAGACGAGGTGAGCAGCTCATGAGCATCTCCTTGCTCTTCTCTGTCTTTCTGTAGTATTTTTCTGTATTTTTTCCTTATATTTGTCTGTACCGATTCACTGTCAAGAACTCCACGAATAGAACCATGACATATAGAAGAGCTCTAATGACCCCTGCTAATTTCTTTCTAACCATGCATGTGTGGGCCATAAGCATTAACTCCAAATAGTACATGCATGCATGCAACATGCACTACCAGCCAAAATTCATCTCGTGAAGCATGTATTCCTTAATCATCGTTAGCCTTTTTCACATGATTAAAGTCCGGCCATTTCACAAATGCCACATGCTAACTCTGATTTTAATAATTCTTTTTCCTAAATTCATCTAAAATCATGATCTACCTCCCATATTAATTTCATGATTTTTGGAGCTCATTTGAATTTATATGATTATTTATCTGTGCCTGTTGTCTGTGTCGTTCGTCGCGTATTTTAGTTGACGGAGTGAACGAGCCGGAAAACGAGAAAGTTGGAAACGAGTACCGCGAGTTTGACGCCGAGGACCCGGACTGTCAGCAGGAGTTTGCCGAGGACGCCGACGGAGGCAAGTCCAACCGATCCTCTTTGATGCATATTGATCCTATTTTTAAACACCACCCGTAGAAGCCGTTTTAAATATTGCATGTAGTACGAAGTATTTTCGCTGCTTAGTCAAAACCTGTTGAATAGCCATCCTTGAATTGATATTACCCGGTAATTATCTTGTTCGAACCTAGGAACAAATAATATGCTATGACAGAAATATTATTATTTAGTATGCTTAGGACTTGTTACTCATCCTGGATACTCATCGTTGTATTTTATCAAATATAATGATTTTAAAAGTAAAAGGTGTGAGTGGTGAAAATAAATTGTGGGTATTGTGAAAGGGTTAATGAACAAGTTATAGATGTGATTACTATGGAGATGGGGCGGATGGGATCTCTTTTGGGGATGCCCTGGTGTTGTGGCTTATACCTTGTGGGGTTAAGCGTGAAGATATCCGCCTTGTCTCGATTAAGGACTGAGTTGATGATTCATCTTGCCTAACTCATTTATCGTACAACCACTCGCCTTGCATGGGAAAGGCTTAGTCTAAATCCCTCTAGTTAGTATGGCAATCACCTGGAGGCAGGTGTGCAATGGGACACTAAGTGATGTATGTGAAATTGTGGAAATATATGAAAAGAGCTTTGTGAATTATTGTGGTATCATGAGATGTGGCCTTAGTGTTCCCGTGGTGAGCGCCATTACTTAGCTATGGAGGGTAATGACTTTGATGGATCTGTGCTTGCACGACGGTGTAAGTTATGGTATCCTACTTGTGGGAAAAGTGTACAACCTCTGCAGAGTGTAAATCTATCTGGATAGCTGTGTCCGCGGTCTCGGACGGGTTATGGTTTGGTTTCAACAAATAGATTGGTTGGGATGAGTGAAAACATGTGAGAGAGTGTGATTTTGGAAATAAATGGTTGACTGTCATTGTGTTGTGGGAACAAGGGTTCAACAACACTTAAAATTGTGATCAAACCTCCATTTTCAGAAATACTATCATATGTGGAAAAAGAGGTCTTTTACAACAGTATTTGTGAAATGAAACCTTGCATGTGTAAAAAGATACCTTTATGCAAATAAAACTAAGCCTCATCCTTGATTTACCCATATGCATATATATTGTTAACCCCTTCCGTAGGGTAAGGTTGGATTTGCTGAGTACTTTGTACTCACCCTTGCTTTATTAAACAGAGGAAGATCCGGACTTCGATCCCGAAGTGGCATTCGAGTAAGGTCGTGTCTGCACCCAACTAAGTCTGTGGCATTGGGACTCATCAGATGTTCGATTGTGATATCGTTTGTTTCTGGGTCCTTTGGACCTATGTTGTATTTTGGTGTCTTATTATTATAGCGTGCCTTCCTTGTCCACGCTTACCAAGACTACTACGCTGAAACTTATCTCATGTAATAAATGTGTTACTAGCCTCCTGGGACTAGTATTGTATCACATTTGAGTTCCTGGTTTACCAGGGGCGCTTCAAGCGCCGAGAAGGAGCAGGGAGGGCGTGCCTCGGCAGTGGGTGGAGCTTTGCTCGGCAAGATTCGGAACTCACGCTCGTGGCAGCTAGGGCTTAGGGCGGCGCAACCGGGAAGTAACCGAGGGCGGTAGGGGAACCCCTTGCACTTTATAGGACACCGGTACCCTCGAATCGTACCAAATCCCGTGAGATTAGGAGTTGGGATGCGATTTCCTACCCGGATGAATCCGGCCTCCTCACGGCGCAAGGTAGGGGACGGCTGACAGCTGGGTCCCAGTTGTCGGTGAGAGAAGAGAGGGAGAAAGGTGCTGCCGTGTGGGCCATATGCGCCAGAGAGAGAGATAGGGAGAGGGCGAAGCGCGCGCGGGCCTGGCCGCTGGGCCGCTCACGGGCCGAACGCAGGGGAAAGCTTGCGCGTACGGGGGTGGACTTGGGCCGCGGCTTTGCTAGGCTGAGCTGGGATCAGGCTGGCTCCTTTCTCTTTTCTTCTTCTTTTTTTTTCTTCATTGTTTTCTTTTCTATTTTATTTTCCAAAGCCTTTTCTAAATAATATTTTAAATGCAAATAAATTCAAGCCAGAGGCAAACAATACAAAATAAAATATTCTTCAGCATGAATGCATAAACAAGTTTCTAATCTTATGATAAATTTTAATTTTGACAAAAAAATATTTAAGTGCTAAATTTAAATGCGCACAAAAATACTTAATTAAATCAAATTAAATTCTATTAATTGAAAATTGAATTTTGGGTGTTACAAACTCTACCCCTGTTAAAATGAATCTCGTCCTCGAGATTCGGAAGAGGCACGGATTCCAAGGAGATACAGGAGAAAGATATTGGTAACTAGTTCCACTTCACATCTTGCACTCCAAGATAAACACTTATGTCTCAGGATCACAACTTGTGAATTAAAGTTTTCATGGAATGTCTATTATTCATAAATGATCAAGGTCCCTCTTGACTGCCAACTTTTTGACTTACCACTCAAAGACATGATAGCTTAGCATAGATCTGCCTCCTTAGGTAGGAGTGGACCACCTTGATACTCAATTCTCTTCCCTGATGCTACGGTTACGTAAATTTTCCACTGGGTAGCATAGAACACTCCTTTGTGTGCACATAACCATAAGATATCTCAGAAGATAGTTATCACTTCATGATAGTTTTAAAATGCCTCATCCCGTAATATCAAGGTGCTACCCCCCTTAAAATGAGATTGATTGGGGGACACTAAGGACTAGTTCTCGTATCCTTTTTGGACGCTACACATCATAGTCTTTTACATTTGTTGTACCGAGTCTCTTGATCCAAGGTTAGTTTCATCACTAAGTTCCAATTATCGGTACCTTTATCCCAGTTAAGTTGCTTCACTCTCGCATCCCACAATAACTTCGTAAACTTTGGTGTCATCTGATCCTCATAAACATAACTCTCAATCCATGAGTATCAGCAATGACATATATCTCTATTAGTATTCTCTAAATGGGATGATATCTTGAACAAACCCAACACTTGATGTCCTTATCGATGTTCCAGTCATTAACCACTTCTTCTCCTTGTAGTTCTTTAATTGGGCTACCCCCCTTAAGATAAGTCAACTAAGGGACCGAGAAAGGTAGCTTGCATGTTTTCCAGACAAGTTAACTATCATTGAGAACTTCTGACATCCCAAAGAACTTATGTGCAAGAGAACAAACAGGTATCCTGAAATTTTCTTATGATATGAAAACTCCAACATAGTAAAATAGGTATAACTCTTATTCCGTTAATCTAATAGAGTTGTAGCTTATACCTTTAGAAAACTTATAAAATTCCCTACAACTTTCATGTAGAAGACCTCCTTAGGTTCGTCTTTAAACTTAAGTAACATAGCCAAACATATTATCCATCCTGACAATGTCTCAGCAAAGGTGCAGTAACTTCCAGAAGTTATATCTCGAGCTACTTAACTCATCTGGAGATGATCCTTACATTTTCGAAATGCTTAGGGAATCCTTTACAACTTTCGTATACCACTTTTTCCCATATTCTGTATTTAACTTGACTGAAAATAGGAAATGCCAGATCTGTCCAGATTTTGAAACAGAACAGAAATATCCAAGTGTAAATGTCATATCTCAGGTTCTACTTATCCAAATGCATTCCAGCTTATACAGTTGCAAAGCTTAGAAAATTGTCTATAACTTTTCTATAGAACACTTTTCCAATTTCTATAGTTATATTTCTCTAAAACAGTAAGCAACCGAAACTGGTCCAGATTTCTAACAGCACAACTGTATCATCTTGTGATTTTTGTAACTTCCAAACCATAGTAGCTATGAGGGTGATTCTTGCGGACAGAGAAAGATCTTGAAGTCTAATTGTTCCCAGAAAAATTTGATAAACTTTGCATGATCAGTACTTGAGATACGCCATGATTATTGCAGACTGCTCCAGAAATCAGCAAGGGATAGAAACAAGAGATAGCCAAAACCCAACTACTTATTTCATTAATCCTTATGCCTTAGGCCTATGAACTAATGAAATTGTGAGAAAATCCCACAAGATCATTGCACTCATTACAAAGATCCAAATCAAACATAAGCATAATAACAACCAATGAAGCATTGAAGGTTCGCACTTCACTCAACTTGCGATACTATCGTTCTTTTCATAGTAAGGGTAAAGATCCTAAAACTTCTCTTTAAAAGACACAAGAAGATGATAAGAGAAGGTTCTAAAAGCATACCAAATCAAAGAGTGAAGATGAGAACAAGGTCTTTTAAAATAAGTAACAAGGTAGAGATAATTAGCAAGGGAAGGGATATAGTGTAGAGGAAAATACCAAGGTTTATAGAGCAATGGTGTTATAACAATTTTAAAACCTTAAAATGACCAATTTCTAACTAGGCTTGTGTCCTACAGTCAGCATTGCTTTGATACCACTTTGTAATATCCGATTTTAAGGACAAAACCAGATATGCACCATATGTGAGTTTTAGAAGTCAAATCTCACATATAGCTACAAATAAGAGGTAATATCAAAAGACAATGCAAAAATATATAACGTACTTAGTATAAAAGAGATAAAATTTAATAGCAAGCAGTGGATAGACAACTCTAAACTTCGGATATTAACTCCTCTCCATAGGACCAAACTGACTGGTTGATCACAAGCCTAAAGCAACTCCTGAAGTGTGGGGGAAATTGCAAGAATGAGCACATATCGTAATCAACAAGTATCACCAGGGGTTCATGAGGCTCAAAAAGGACACTGGTTTGACTGCATTTAGCTTTTATATGTAGATAGCATATTTAATCATTGGATAGCAAATATCAAGGTAGCATATTAAATCCCATAACCACATGATCAATTGTATACAGGAATTATGAATAACACATATAAACAACATAATAAACCATCCTTTATCATCATTAATCATGTTCATCAGTGTCCATCTATTCCGTCAGTTTTCCGGGCCGCCTGTATCCGTGGGCACGGCTAGTATACCAGATTTAACACTCTACAGAGGTTGTACATCTTTACCCCTGAGTCGTGATTTACCCTTTCGCCCGAGGTTGCAAGTCTCTTAACCCTCTTCCTAGGGAGGTCGGCAGGGATCACTATGAAGCCTTTCAAAGGTTTCGTCCAACAAGTTAGGGCCATTGGATTCACTCGGCAAGCAGATATAGAGCCCCACTTCCATGGCACATAACCCGTAGCTATACACATGGACAGAGGCCACACTATACCCAACGGTCTAGCCATTCTTATGCCATTTAAGGTAACCGCTAACAAGCTAGAAAAAGGTCCTCATACTGAGCTAAAACCAGAGCCATGTAGCCCTCATGGTTGTACGAGTTGTTCCAGCTTTTGCCAAGGGATAAGTCCTTATGGAGGGTCAAGATCAATCTAGCAAAAGCTAGAGTTCTTTCCACCCTTTATGTTCAAGTTGCTAGAAAGCTTATTTTATTGTTTATTGTATATCCAAATATTCATGTTACAAGATCATGGATTATTAACCAAGCACTATCAAGAACTACCCAAATGCATATCCAAATAGGTAATCAAGGAATTCATGATAACAATCATCTATGATTTTGCTAAGGTCATCAAGGTGGACACATGCATATGATAAATATTGTATTAATTGTGTATAGGTAACAAGGATGATCCCAAGTTATACTTGCCTTGATCAAAGCTCTCCTGAACCTGCTGCTGGTCGTCAAAAGCTTGACCTTGATCACCAACGTAAAGCTCACCGACTAAACTCGATCATCAATCAACAACACGCAATCCAATGGAGACAATCATACATAAAGCAAACAAGCTATAATTAGAACAATACACCAAACAGAGAGGAATCAAAGATAAAAGTTTATGAAAATATTCTACGCAGCGCTACGATCACACAAACATAAAGTTCACGAAAATCGGAGTTGAAACGGTGAAGTTATGAATTTTCTAAGATTTCCTATAGATAAATAATTAATTAAAAGCTACTGCGAAATTAAAAAGTTTTAAAACAGTAAACTAATACTTCTAACATGTAGAGCTCGTAATTACGGATCTAACGAAATTTTAATGGACAAAACAGAGTTAAAATGAATATTTTATAAGCAAAACAAATTCGATGGCAATTATGTAATTATCTAACCGACAGAGAATACGCTTTCTGAATTTGGAAAGCGTAAACCTGCTCGGGGCGCCAAGGACCGCGGGGTAATTTGTAAAACTATCCAGGGACTCTTTATGAAGTTTTTCAGCCGAAAGGGTACGCTTCTTTCTGAGCCCTCGATCTCCGATCGGGCGGCTGGTGCTCCTTCCAGGGCCGCGCCCGGCCGGCCGGCCGCCCGGCGCTCACTGATCTCGCGAAGCTGTGCACTAAAACCCAAACCGAATACACGGAGAGATGGAGAAGAAGGAGACGAACCCACCTAGGCTCTTAGCTCGCACCGAGAAGGAGCAGGGAGGGCGTGCCTCGGTGGCGGGTGGAGCTTTGCTCGGCAAGATCCGGAACTCACGCTCGTGGCGGCTAGGGATTAGGGCGGCGCAACCGGGAAGTAACCAAGGGTAGTAGGGGACCCCCTTGCACTTTATAGGACACCGGTACCCTCAAATCGTACCAAATCTCGTGAGATTAGGAGTTGGGATGCGATTTCCTACCCGGACGAATCTGGCCTCCTCACGGCGCAAGGTAGGGGACGGCTGATAGCTGGGTCCCAGTTGTCGGTGAGAGAAGAGAGGGAGAAGGGCGCTGCCGTGTGGGCCATATGCGCCAGAGAGAGAGATAGGGAGAGGGGAAAGCACGCGCGGGCCTGGCCGCTGGGCCGCTCACGGGCCGAACGCAGGGGAAAGTGTGCGCGTGCGGGGGTGGACTTGGGCCGCGGCTTTGCTGGGCTGAGCTGGGATCAGGCTGGCTCCTTTCTCTTTTCTTCTATTTTTCTTCATTGTTTTCTTTTCTATTTTATTTTCCAAAGCCTTTTCTAAATAGGATTTTAAATGCAAATAAATTCAAGCCAGAGGCAAACAATACAAAATAAAATATTCTTCAGCATTAATGCATAAACAAGTTTCCAATCTTATGATAAATTTTAATTTTGACCAAAAAAATGTTTAAGTGCTAAATTTAAATACGCACAAAAAATACTTAATTAAATCAAATTAAATCCTATTAATTGAAAATTGAATTTTGGGTTTTACATCCTCTCTACTTGGATGAAGAATTGAAACCCTAGCTTTGATTCTGTAGAAGAGGTATGCCTCCAGGGGCCAGGGGGCCTTGCTTATATAGTCTTTTCAGATGAATTTGGGCTGTTGGATCAAACCGACATTGATTAAATGGTTATCTTTGATTCTTTAGGTCGGTGGAGCATGATCCCCGAAAAGGACTCCGATTGGGCACAGAAGGTGGGCGGGCGCCCTGGTCTCTAGGGCGGGCGCCCTAGGCCAGGCCTCGTTCTGCCTCCGCTTCGTTCCCGTGGCTTCTGGAATATTCTAGATGATAGAAAATTGCGTGGCACGTTAATATCTCTATGTAAACCCGACGTGTGGGCCTTTCCTCCGTATTTCCTGATAACCCCCCTGCAGAAATAGACAAACACCAAAACTCATGGAGTTCTGTCAGATAAAAACCTAAGTCTGGGTGTTGGTTGCATTTGGATCCTTTTCCATGATTAGTTGACGGTTAAATGTGAGCATTAAGGACCGTCAACACGCCCTAAATCTCATCATGGTGATGATGAAGATGCAGATGCACATGGAGATCTATCTGATCATGAAGATGTGGATGATGACGGTGATGCACGCAACCGTCGCCGCTACAACTTCAATCGTCGCGGTAGGGGAGGTAATAATCATGGTAATAATGATCCTTTTGCTAAAATTAAATTTAGCCTACCTCCTTTTGCTGGTAATGTTGATCCTGAGGCATATTTAGATTGGGAGCTTGCTGTTCAACAAAAAATTGATTTTCATAATATGCCTGCTGAGCATAGAGTTAGACTTGCTACTAGTGAGTTCACTAATTTTGCTTTTGTTTTGGTGGAGTGATCTTTGCAATACTAATAATGCTGTTGCTGTACCTCAAACTTGGAATGCTTTAAAACAACGTATAAAATCTCATTTTGTTCCTCCTTATTATCAACGTGATTTACGTCTTAAATTGCAAACTTTAAAACAAGGAGATAAAAGCGTAGAAGCATACTATCAAGAATTGCTTATTGGTTTGGCACGTTGTGGTGTGCATGAAGATGATGCTGATGCTAGTGCTAGATTCTTTGGTGGTTTAAATCATGATATCTAGAACATTCTTAATTACAAAGAATGACATAATTTTTCCCAATTGTATCATCTTGCTATAAAGGCAGAACGTGAAGTACAGGGACGCAAGCAACACCAGACTTTCAGGTCTCATAATGGGAGGATTTTTCAGCAGCGCTCCGAGCTAGAGACACCTGCATTTTCTTCTGGGGTAAGTAAATTGTCTAATGTGTAGCTCCCACAGCTGAAGAAAGGTGCCACTCCGGGTGCTTCCACTAGTTCCTCTTTGCCCAGCGCTAAAATCATTTGCCATCGATGCATAGGCATGGGACATGTCATGAAGGATTGCCCCAGTCGTCGCGCTTTTCTGGCTACCGAGGATGGATATGTAAGTGCTAGTGATGTTGAAGATGATTTGGCCATTGCTGCTAACATTGTTGTAGATCCCACCGAGGGCGATCAAGACACGAAGACCATCGCCATTGACTCCGTTACTGCCTCTGCAGGCTATCCTAGCCTTCTTGTGCAGCGTGTGTTGAGTTTACGTAGGTACATGAAGAAGATAAGCAGATCCAACGCCACAATTTGTTCCACATATATCTTATTGTGTAGGGTTGTCGTGTTTTCACCATCATTGATAGCGGGAGTTGCAACAACTTGGTGAGTTCAGATTTGGTAGAGAAGTTTGGCTTACCCACACGACAACATTCATATCCATATAAACTTCAATGGTTCAATAATAGTGGTAAGACTAAGGTAACTAAATCAGCCAGCATTAGTTTCTTCATAGGTTGTTATCATGATACTGCTGATTTTGATGTTGTGCCTATGCAAGCTTGTTCAATTTTGTTAGGACGTCCATGGGAATTTGATACTGATGCTTTACACCATGGTAGAACTAATACATACACTTTTATACATAAGAACAAGAACATTACTTTGCTGCCTTTGTCACCAATGGATATTGTTAAACATGCTAAAGAGATTAACAATAAACCTTCCATAGACATTGATAAAAAGAATGAAAATAAGTTACATAGAGGTGCTTTACTTGCTACAACTTCTACTACTACTGCGTTATGTGATAATCCAGATGCATTATGTTATATTATGCTTTGTCAACCTATTATGTCTTGTGCATTGCCTGCTGTCACTAACCTTTTGCAGAAGTTTGTTGATGGGGAAGAGTCGAGGACGACTCCAATTATAGAAGGAGGGGATGATGAGGACATCACCAAGATTGAGTCGAGGACGACTCCAATTCAAGAAGGAGAGGATGATGAGGATATCGTTACGTTGGATACGTTGATACCATCATCTTTGAAAGGTCCTAATATGGCTTGAGGGGGGGTGAATAGCCTATTTAAAAATTCTACAAAACTCACTAGAGCAAGTGGTTAGTAAAAACAAAGCGAAGCTTTTTGCTCTAGCTCTAAAGGGGTGTTTGCAAGCCACCTACCCAACAATTCTAGTTGCTACAAACACTATGCACACAAGAACTAAGTCTCTACAAACACTAGAAAGCTACCTAAAGTTTCTATACAAGTAAGTAAGCTACTCTAGTTTGCAGCAATGTAAAAAGAGATGGTCTGATCTTTATACCGCCGCGTAGAGGGGATGAACCAATCAATAATATAAAGTCCAATCACTGGGAGAAGTCCAATGAACAATCACAATGGAGACACAAAATTTTCTCTCGAGGTTCACGTGCTTGCCGGCACACTACGTCCCCATTGTGTCGACCAACACTTAGTGGTTCGGTGGCTAAGAGGTGTAGCACGAACCTCGTCCTCACTAGGACACCACAAGATCCTACCCACAAGTGAGGTAACTCAATGACACGAGCAATCCACTAATGTTGCCTTTGGCTCTCCGCCGAGATAGGCACAAACCCCTCTCAATCACCGAGAGATGGCCACGAACAATCACCAACTCATGCCAATCCTCCTCCGCTGCTCCAAGCTGTCTAGGTGGCGGCAACCACCAAGAGGAATAAGAAAACCACAGCTAGAACGATCCCCAAGTGCCACTAGATGCAATCACTCAAGCAAATGCACTTGGAATCTCTCCCAATCTCACAAAGATGAATAATCTATGAAGGAAATGAGTGGGAGGTGTTTGCTTAGGCTCACAAGGATGTCAAGTATGTTAGAATGCCAAGAGAGTAAACCCCAAGCCGGCCAAACACATATTTATAGACCCTCAAACAAAAAGAGCTGTTAGCTCTTTCACTAGGCAAACTACGGGGTCACCGGACGCTACACAGGAGGCACCAGACGCTCAACCCTTGCGTCCAGTGCTCCAGAAACGGCCATGAGTCGCCTTTTGAAATTCTCGCGTTAGAGTCTAACGGTAACCTGTAGAGCACCAGACGCTCCTAAGTTGGCACCGGACGCGTCCGGTGCACACCGGTCCTAAACTCAGGGAGGTCTGCAAAATTACAGGGTCACCGGACGCTAAGCACCGGACCGTCCGGTGCTCACCGGACTTAAACCCAGGGAGCATTGCAAAACGCGCGGACGCCAGACTCAGAACACCGGACGCTCCAACCTGCGTCCGGTGCCTGGCGTCCGGTGCCTAACCCTAGCTGAGCCACGCAGCCTGCACACTGGACGCACACGCACAGCGTCCGGTGCTTCTGGGCCAGTGTCCGGCCGAGAAACACTCCCGCGACTTCTCCAATTTTCCCATCGGCGCAATAGAAGATATGCACTTCATTTTCTCAAAAAGCGCCGAAGCCCGCCTCGCAACCTCGGCGCAAGAGAGAGAGGAACCCATCCTATCTCTACCCTTCAAACTCCACCTCCTTCTCAAAGTGTGCCAACACCACAACGTGTAAACCAACATGTGCATGTGTGTTAGCATTTTCACAAACATTTTCTTTTAAGGAGTTAAGTTAGCTCACTAGGTTCTAAATGCATGCATATGAACAATGACACCTAGTGGCACTTGATAACCGCGTAGCTAAAGAATTCCCCTCTTTATAGTACGACTATCTATCCTAAATGTGATCACACCCTCTACGGTGTCTTGATCACCAAAACCAAAACCCTAAGCAATACCTTTGCCTTGATCTCCATAGAGTTTTGTTTTTCTCTTTCTTCTTTTCCAAGTTGAGCACTTGATCATCTTGTGGTCATCACCATCATCACCATGATCATCTCTTGCTCCATCACTTGGCATGTACCAACGTCATTAAGTCTACACACTTAGTATAGAGGTTAGTACTAGGGTTTCATCAATTATCCAAAACCAAACTAAGGCTTTAAATTTTTTCCATGTTGTAATTCTTTTCCAACTCAGCTACCACGTCACTCTCGGATTCAGCAAACACGTCATCGGTGTTTTGATCATAACTTCTTCATACAACATCGAAACGGGGTGATCTTGGACTCGTTGGAAAGGGGACAACAACGCTGTAGTTTTGGTTCTTGTCCCAGCTCTAGATCCTTCGTGGATTAATCGTTATGTCCATAACAAGGTGCTGCGTCCCCTATTTTGGGCTAACTTGGTCATGTATCGAATTCGGGCCTTAAGCCCATGTTGTGGGCGCCTCCCCCTAGTCGCCTCCAATCCTAGGTCGCTTCTCCTTTATATTCCATGCAGCCGTCGTTGTTTAGACTTGGGTTTTGTTTAGAGTTTAGTTTTCCATCGAGAAACTGAATCGTTCATTGTAATTGTGGTGACAAATCCTTTTACAGTGATCCAGGGCCCCCGTTCTTGATCTCCTCCACTATGTCGATTAGTCCTTTGGAACTGAGTTCTTGAACCCTCATTTGAATATTCGCGTCATTCATATCTGCAATTTTAGATTGTGTGTTTATACTTTCTTGCTCGTGTTCTTCGATTCGCTTGCAGGATGTTGATGCAAAACTGATCTGCAAACACAAAGGGCTAATACCCGATAAGGCGTGCCAGCCGATTTGACCTTACTATCGGCAAAGGTGATAACTCGAATACTTTAGTCCTGACAACAGCGATGCGCCCGGATGTCACGGCTAAGAGGTACTCACGCGGAACTTGAGAACACGCCGAGCTTAAGTCGACGAATTCCTAAGAACTCATAATAAAAAGAAAAAAAAGTATGACGAAGTCGTCGAAAAGTAGATGCTGGAATATGAGTAAAAACGTGTATTTGATTGATTTCTTGATTTATTATTACAAGGCCCTAGGGTTTATATTTATACCCTGCTCAAAGAGCTACAACCAGACACGATTAGAATTCGAATTCCAAATTATACGGAATCCGTATACAAAACGATGCAAATAATTAAGGAAATAACAAAACTATCCCTCGTGACAAACCAAAACTCCTCCACATAACAACCGGCAGCTTCCAGACTCCTCCTTTGCATCATCGGCAGATCCTTTGCCATAGTCATCGGCAGATTTTCTTATCTAGCCATCGGCACCATATTACTGCCTGTCACATTCAACTTCTCCCTCATCGGCAACCATCCTCATCGGCAACCCGCATCGTACTGCCACCTTATCCTGCCATCCTAGACACGTGCCCAAAAACGGTGTCAACACAGGAAAAGCCTTCTTGGCGAGGTCAATCAAGTTGTGCTTGGTTGATAACCAACGGAGCAGTGGTGTAACGATTGCAGGGTTCGAATCGTGCTGATTTGAAGCCGATCGCCAACGTCGAGTTCTCCACAATTGAATTTACCAATTACCTCTCGGAAGATCGGGCCTGACCCTCATCACTTTTAGATAATTGATGAAACCCAAAGTACTAACTTCTATGCTAAGTATGTGTAAATTAGATAAGGTTAGTACATACCAAATGGTGGAGCCTAAAGGATCATGGTGACGATGGTGATGACCACAAGATGATCAAGTGCTCAACTTGGAAAGAAGAAAGAGAAAATAAAGCCATATGGAGATCAACACAAAGGTATCATCTAGGGTTTTGGTTTTGCTGATCGAGACACCATAGAGGGTGTGATCATATTTAGGATAGATAGCCATACTATAAATATAAGAATTCTTTGACTAAGCAGTCTATCAAGTGCCACTAGGTGTTATTAATCATATGCATGTATTTAGAACCTAGTGAGTTGTGTTGGCACTTTTGCAAAAGAGGTGGAGGTTGAAGGGTAGACAGGGGTTTGGTATCTTAGGTGTTTTTATGGAAATAAAATGCATATTTTCCACTGTGCCGAAGGTGGAGTTGAAGAGGTGGCATGAACACCAGACAATAGGCGTGCATCCGATCAGTTCTATCTTGTAGCGCACAGAGGCCTCACTTAGGGTGGAGCACCGGACGCAGGAACCTGCGTGTTCGGTGACTTTTTGGGAGCGTTGGACGCTGTTGACCGGACGCCGACTGAACATTGTTTAGCATCCGGTCATAGTGATGTGGCTTTGCATGCAGTACTTAGAGAGCATCAGACGCTGGGTTGTGTTCGGTCACTAGACACCGGATGCGTCCGATCGTGAAAATCATGTTTTGGAACTCTCTAAGTGGCGACCAGATGTTAGGTGTCGAGTCCGGTCAGTGCGTCCATTGAGAACTTAACCAATGAGATCTAACACGTGACGTTCAAAGACAAAGGACACATGGTAGCAATCCGTGCACCGGATGCTAGGGGCTATGTCCGGTCATTCGCAATGAAGCATCTGGTGGCCCCAAGTTCTGTGAGAATAGAGAGCCAATGGCTCTATTTCTTTGGGGGGGGCTTATAAATAGTATTTAGCCGACTTAGGGTTCACCCTCTTGGCACTTTGACATACTTGACATCCTTGTGAGCCTAAGCAAACACCTCTCACTCATTTTCTTCATTGATTCATCATCATGGTGAGATTAGAAGTGATTTCAAGTGCATTTGCATGAGTAATTGCATCTAGTGGCATTTGGGGATCGTTGTGGCTACGGAGTTCTTGTTACTCTTGGTGGTTGCCACCATCTAGACAGCTTGGAGTAGCAGAGGAGGATTGGCATAAGTTGGAGATTATTCATGGTCGGCTCCGGTGATCTTATGAGGAAGTCTTGTGCCTTTCCTGACGGAGCACCAAAGACAACTCTAGTGGATTACGAGTGTCATTGATCTACCTCACTTATGGATAGATTCTTGCGGTGTCCTACGTGAGGACAAGGTTTATGCAACACCTCTTAGCCGCCGAACCACCAATTATTGGTCGACACATCGGAGACTAGCGTGCCGGCAAGCACGTGAACCTCGAGAGAAAAATATTATGTCCATCTCTTGTGTTTGATTGGATTTCTCCTGGTAGTTGGTCTTCATCATATTGATTATTTCACTTGCCTCTACACGGCAGTATAAGATCACATTCTCTCTTTTTACATTTCCGTAAAGTAGTGTAATTAGTTTTAGTTGCTAGCTTTGCCTTGTGTAGTTTAGTTCACTAGTGTAGCTTGTAGTGACATAGCTATTGAGTGCCTAGTGACCTTAGCAATTAGATTTATTGGATAGGTAGCTTGCAACCCTTATAGAGCTACAACAATTTTGCATTACGCCTTTTGTTATACTAATCATTTGCTCTAGTGCTTCGCAGAATTTTTAAATAGACTATTCATCTCCTCTAGTCATATTAGGACCTTTCAATGGAGGGCTGGCACGGTGTTGACTGAGTTCCAAAATCCAAGTAGATCTTTTTTTTAAGAAATCCAGCTTGACCTATTTTGAAATCTGGCTAATCATGTTTTTCTACATCCACCTCTAAAAGTCCTCTTTTCTTTATTCAAACTTCAAATGAGATAATCATATATGTTTTTCGATCATCTCAATGATAGAAACGCAATGGTGAAGTTGAATATACCTATCTAACAATTTTGATGGTCAACGCCTGCCCAAAACCTCTAAGCATATATGCAAGTAGGGATGAAAATGGATTGGATACGAATTGATATCACCGATATCACATTTGTTTTTATATTTCTGGTCGGATTTAGATTTGAATACGGATAATATTAACATTGTCGGATACGATACGATTGGATGTCGATATCATAAACATACGATTTAACTATTCAGATACAGATACGATATCAGATGTTCAATATTCAGACTTATCTGAATCTCTATAAACGAATTCGGTCTAGAATACGGTTAGAAAATATCTATACCATTTTCATCCCTACATGCAAGGAAACCAGTAGTACACAGCTTTGCTCCAAATCCTCGTTCGTCTCGTTGAGGCAGCATGTAGGCCAATCTGCATGAGAAGTTTACGACGTTGTTTTGAATATTGTCATGTCATATAAAACGAGAAAAAGGATGCATGAAACGCCCACTATTGATAAAAAGTTCTATTCTATGATTTAATAGACAGTTAATTTCATAACTTATATAGGGCCTGATAATCATGTTAAAAGAATTTATAACTCGATAAAATCACTTATTTTTTTCTAAAAAATGTGACAAGTCTATGGCCTTGTTTACTTCCACCAAAAACTAAATTTTTTTTAAGATTTCCCGTCACATCGAATCTTAAGACGTATGCATGAAGTATTAAATATAGACGAAAATAAAAACTAATTGTACAGTTTGGTCGGAATTGACGAGACGAATCTTTTGAGCCTAGTTAGTCTATGGTTAGACAATAACTATTACAAACAAACGAAAGTATTATAGTGTCGTGAAATTTTTTGCTTCGGAAACTAAACAAGGCCTATAAGGGCACTCACAATGCAGACTCTATCATAAAGTCTAAAGTTATTTATTACCTCGAACAATGTGGACTTAGAGTCTAAATAAGGCCTTGTTTAGTTCGCAAAAATTTTTAAGATTTCCCGTCACATCGAATCTTTGGTCGCATGCATGGAGCATTAAATATAGACGAAAATAAAAACTAATTGCACAGTTTACATGTAATTTGTGAGATGAATCTTTTAAGCCTAGTTACTCCATGATTGGACAATGTTTGTCAAATAAAAATGAAAGTGCTACAGTAGCCAAAACCTAAAAATTTTGCAAACTAAACAAGGCCTAAGACTTGGAGTCTTATTTTTTCTACCTCTTTCTTCAATAAATATGCTGCCACATCAGCAAAATAATATAAATAATATATAATTAATTATCTTAGACTCTGTGTCGTAATGAAATTTCCACTGGTCATGCTTTTCATCGTCCGCTCTTAAAATCGGCGGCGCGGGAGAGCGGGCGGCCGCGCCAGCAGGCAGCAGCCGGTGATCCTGAGCCACCAGCAGGCAGGCAGGCAGGCAGGTCCCTCTTCCTCCTTCCCGGGCCCCCGCCCAACCCCACGCGAGCGAGGCGCGGCCATCATAACGCCCCCCTTCACGCTCTTCCGCTCCACTCCAAATCCTCTCCTCCCATTTCAAAACCTCTCCTCCTCTCCTCGCCGCAGCTCCCACCATTTCCGCAGACGCCTTGTCCTCCCCTCCCCACCCCGCCGCACGTCCGCACCGCAAGCCCCACGCCACCGCCATGTCTCCCACCACCACCCCGTCGCCCGCGCCCGTGGCAGCCCCGGCCTCCAAGGGCGCCAAGCGCAGCCTCATGTCCTCGCTCATGGACGCCACCGCGCTGCTCCGCTCCTCCTCCTTCAAGGAGGACTCGTACGTCGCCGCCGCGCTGCCGTCGTCCGAGCTCCGCGCGCTCGCCGACCTCAAGGCGCTGCTCGCCACCCACCCGGACCCCATTTCCATCTGGGGCGTCCCGCTGAACCCACACTCTCCTCCCGCCGCGGCGGACGACGCTGCCCCTGCCCCAACCCCGGCACCGGTGGACGAGCGCGCCGACGTGGTGCTCCTCAAGTTCCTCCGCGCGCGGGACTTCCGCGTCCGCGACGCGCACGCCATGCTGCTCCGCTGCGCCGCCTGGCGCGCCGAGTTCGGCGCCGACGCCGTGCTGGACGAGGACCTGGGCTTCAAGGACCTCGAGGGCGTCGTCGCCTACATGCACGGCTGGGACCGCGACGGCCACCCCGTCTGCTACAACGCCTACGGCGTCTTCAAAGACAGGGACATGTACGAGCGCGTCTTCGGCGACGGCGACCGCCTCTCGCGCTTCCTCCGCTGGCGCGTCCAGGTCATGGAGCGCGGCGTGCGCGCGCTCACCCTCAGGCCCGGCGGCGTCAACGCCATCATACAGGTCACCGACCTCAAGGACATGCCCAAGCGGGAGCTCAGAGCCGCCAGCAACCAGATCCTCTCCCTCTTCCAGGACAATTACCCGGAGATGGTGGCGCGCAAGGTAAATCGACGGCCCGCCGCCTTGCTTTCCTGCCATTTCGAATTCGTATTCCTGAGCTAGCTGACTTAAACAATGCGGCCGGCCGCCGGCGCATGACCGACCCGCCCCGCCCCGCCCCGCCCGCAGGTGTTCATCAACGTGCCGTGGTACTTCTCCGTGCTCTTCTCCATGATCTCGCCATTCCTCACCGAGCGCACCAAGAGCAAGTTCGTCATCGCGCGCGAGGGCAACGTCGCCGAGACACTCTACAAGTAACTATCAGGCCATATTACCGATTTCCTTCTTTCACATTGCGCGCACCTGCAAGCTGCAATGCAAAATCGACAAGTCTAAAAGCCCGAGTTGCTCCTGCAATTCCAATCGCAGGTTCATCCGGCCGGAGCTGGTGCCGGTGCAGTACGGCGGGCTGAGCCGCGCCGGCGACCTCGAGAACGGACCACCAAAGCCGGCGTCCGAGTTCACCATCAAGGGTGGCGAGAAGGTCTTCCTGGAGATCGACGGTATCGAGGTATATACCTTCCCCAAATTTGCCTATTCGGAACGCAACGACACACTTTCAGATTGTTGGCATTTGCAATTGTGCATTGTTCAAATCTGCGTACAAACAAATTCCTCAGATTCCAGTGGGCGCAAAGAAACCACATGGTTAAAAACTAGCAGCAGTGTTCTGGCTGGGGTCCCTTCTAATTTGGCCTAGCGTGCATCACTCTCGTCTGCGTGTCTCCGGGATGCCAATTTGCGGGCTAAACAATTGCATCGCATCACCACCTGGGTACTGCGTGTGTGCTTTACGAGCAAAGATCAGACAAAAAGACGAACACCCAAGAACAAGAACAAGGCTCGTTGAGCTTCTTTTTATTTTCCGGCTTTCACCATGTCCTAGGTTGCTTGGTTCGAGCTCTTTGAGCTGACCATGTTTTTCTTCAATCTTTTTTGGGACGTGACACGTAGTACGAGGAGTGTGTATTCGTCGGATACACGTACAGTACGAGTAGAAATGGTGGAGTTGGCAGTGGCGCAGGTGCATGTGAGGGGTGGGGAGTCCTTTTTGAAATCTGTGGTGTGGGAGCTGTCCATCAAGCTCGTCGCTGGGCACGCTGCAAAAGCAGAGGACTTTGAGCCCTGTGTCGTTGCACCGCGCTACCTTTTTTTACCAGTAAACACTGCTCTCTGGAGCAGAGCTGCCGCTGCTGCAACCACTGCGAAACTGACACGGGCCATGGCCGAGGGAGCGAGGGTCATGGCTCGTTTCCGGGGTGCCGTGTCTCTTCCGGTTCACATGAGGAGAGAGAGGGAGGGAGAGAGGTTTTTGTTGGAGAGTACACATGACAAGGGAAGGAGAAAGGTCATGCACATCCAGCAGCTTCCGATCCGCATTCATCTGTGAGGAATTCTGAGGCCTTGTCAGTTCTAAAAAATTTTTAAAAAAAATTTAGATTCTCCAAGCGTATATATTTAAATATAGATAAAAATAATAATTAATTGTACAGTTTATAATTTGAGAGACAATCTTTTGAGCCTAATTAATCTATGATTAGATAATACTGCGTGTCTATTTTATAAAAAAAAGTTAAATTAAATAAGGCCTAAATTTTGCAACGCACCTGCATACTGCACTGTCCAGCTCTGGACACGATTGCTGTCAACTGTCATGACCTCGTATGCAATGTGAGAATTTCGTGAGGGTAAAAAATGGGGTGCAGTATACACACAGCACTGCCACAGTGCACACGCCAGGCAGTGGCGCCTTTTTGTAGCTTTTCTTTGCGGTTCACGCCACGGCGCGAGTTTTCACGTGCTGTCATCTCTTCTGCGCTTGGCGCAATACGGGGGTGCTTGCTGGCCTGTGAAAGTTAGAAAAGGCCGTCGCTGTTCTTTTAGGCCATACACCCAAAAAAAAACCAAAACTTTACAAGATTGTTCGTCACATCGAATCTTGCGGCACATATATAGAACATTAAATGTAGATAAAAAAGATAACTAATTACACAGTTTATTTGTAAATCACGAGACAAATCTTTTAAGTCTAGTTGCTCTATGGTTGGATAATGTTTGTCAAATAAAAACGAAAGTGCTACAGTGTTAAAATCCAAAAAAATTTTGGATCTAAACAAGGCCTAGTTTTTTACCTCTACTAGTAGCAGTGTAAACGACGAGGCCTTTTAGGGGAAGCTTTGTTGCATCTACTGCTAGTAGAAGCTGTTGTTTGTTTTTGCCTAATTGGGATTTGAGGTCTTAATAAGTGCCTACCTATTAATCTTGCTATTGCTGTCAGTGTCGGTTCACTTTACCCCCTGTAAAAAGTTTTGGGCACCGTGTTGGATTCTCATTCTGGTATGTACTTCAGGGCAATGTTCATGTGAGTCTGGCACATGGTGGGGCCCTGTCTAAGAAACTACTAGTATGGCTATCAATACATGCCAAAAGATCAACTGAAATTGTCTTGATGTACAGAAACAAACAATCGAATACAAAGTATATATTTTCTGTTTCCACGGATAAGCAAAATGTAAACTTAGGCTTTGTTTAGATACACCTAAGAACCCAACAAAATTTCCTGTCACATCGAATCTTGCGACACATGTATGAAGATTAAATATAAATAAAAAGAATAACTAATTATACAGTTTACCTGTAAATCACGAGACAAAACTTTTAAGCCTAGTTACTCCATAATTAGACAATGTTTGTCAAATAAAAACGAAAATGCTATAGTATCAAAATCCAAAATTTTTTGCATCTAAACAAGGCCTTAATTTCCATAAAGATTATACATTTATGCATGAAGTTTAATACCTAGTATGAATTGTGATCATGGAGCGTCGTCTCTAAACCATTGTCTTGGCAATTCAGGCCGGTGCAACAATAACCTGGGATCTGGTCGTCGGGGGCTGGGACCTCGAGTACGGCGCCGAGTATGTGCCGGCAGCCGAGGACAGCTACACGCTCTGCGTGGAGAAGACGAGGATGGTCTCGGCCACCGCCGACGAGCCCGTGCACAACGCCTTCACGGCGAGGGAAGCCGGCAAGATGGTGTTGTCCATAGACAACTCTGGTTCCCGGAAGCGGAAGGTTGCCGCCTACCGGTACTTCGTGCGCAAGCCGTCGGTGTAGGCCTGCTGCTGCCTTTGTGGTGCTCGTGGCGGCCGGCACCTTGCCGGCCGGTGGCCGCGAGGGGAGGTTGACGTGGAACAGACGGTGAAGGGGGCTTTGCATGCTTTGCTTGGCCTTGTTGTGGGGACTTGGTCACTTGGAGAGGTTAAGTTAGGCTATTTAATTATTAGTGCTATAACGACATGCATGTATTATGCCATATGTAGAATATAATGTAAGAGCTGTTGAACTTTTGTCATCACCACCGTTATAAAGCTAATGATGAGTTAAGTTTTTTGGATAACTCGCCTCCTCTTTCTTTTTCTTTTTTTTTTCTTTTTTTGCTTTGGATTCCTAGAGGGATTTTGGAGGATACAATGGCTGTTTCCGCTTACCAGTTTGTTGGGTGCCCACCGATTAAAATGCTTTCTTTTGGAGTTTTGCACTGTTGTGAATTCTTTGAGTATATATACGGTTTTACTGATATTTTGACACTCCAAGAGCGGGGAAAGATAAGAGAATCTACTGCTAGAGTGCTGGTCTACAAAATGCTTTGGATTTCCCTCAAAAGAAAAATGCTTTGGATTCCTACCGTACGCCCGTGCGAGACATCTATAAAGTAAAGCTGTTTCTATACAACCTACAATTCCCTCAGTCCCTTAAATAAGAGTTGTTATGTAAATTTTGCCGGTCAAAATTTTTTAACTTTAAATAGGTTTATATAAAATACATACAATGTTTATATTTTTAAATAAATTTATTATGAAAGTATTTTCAATGATCTACCTAATGATACTAATTATGTACTATAACTATTAATATTTTGGAAGTACATCAGTAGAAAAAATATGCTATTATATCTTTATTCTAAGTTAAACTATTACAAGCTTAGACTAATTTATATAAATAAGAACTCATATCTATGATATTGAGTTAGTATTATTGAATTTATCATGAAATGTATTTTCGTAAAATATTTATGATATCAAATTAGTAGTATTAAAAATATATAATATATTTATTTTTGTAATATGATTGTTGACACATTTTCTTGAGATAAGCTTAGTTGGAAAAGGTCTACATAACCCCCAAACTATCAAGAGTGGACTACTTCACACTACAAACCGGATATTCTACTCTCTAGACTTTCAAAATCGGTCAAATGACACCATCGAGTGGTTTTGGAGGGTTGTTTTATCTTTTCATTTTTTATTTATTTCCGTTAAACATTTGAAAAATCATAATAAATCACAAAAAAATCATAAAATAAAAAAATCAATTTTGTTGGACTCCTGATGAGTAGATCTACACAGTAAATATATAATATGTATACTTTAGTACAAAGTTTTTGTTGTTGCTTTAAATCTATGTTTTTCTGTAATTAAATCGAATAATTCATATGTAATTCCTATGGTCTAATTGTGGTAAAATTTTATGGTGGTCTCATTATTGTATGCTTGAACAAATTTCATACTCATTGGATCACGTATTCACGTATAACTTAGTTATAGATAAAGCATAAATTTAACAAGAATAAAGCTAAATAAATCTATAACAAAGTTGTATATGATCCAACGGGTACGAAACTTTTACTATAGTTCAAGTATACAATAATGAGTCCATCATAAAAATTTTACCACAATTGAACCATAGGAACTACATATATGAATTATTCAAATTAATTATAGAAAAAACATATATTTAAAGCTACAGCAAAAACTTTGTACTAAAGTATACTATATTATATATTCACTATGTAGATCTGCTCATCAAGAGATCAACAAAATTAAAATTTTCATTTTATGATTTTTTGTGATTTATTATAATTTTTCAAAGATTCGGCGGAAATAAATAAAAAAGAAAAAGACAAAAACACCCTCCAAAATAGCTCGAGAGAGAGAGAGAGAGAGTTATTTGACCGGTTTTGAAAGTTCAGATGATAGAATATCCAGTTTTATAGTTTGGAGGGTGAAGTAGTTCACCATAGATAGTTTGGGGGGGTATGTAGACTTTTTCCGTCAAACATAGGATAGTTTGTCTATAAAACCATAATGAAAATTTGTTTTAATACAGGAAGGGGTGTTTGCAGAGGAGCACTTTTACTAGTGTTTGCCACTGCTAAAAGATGAATCCTCGAATAAATGTGACTTTCTTATGCCACTAGTAAGGCCTTGTCTAGATCATTTTTTTTATTTAGACACTATAGCACTTTCGTTTATTTGACAATTATTATCCAATCATAGACTAACTAAACTCAAAAGATTTGTATCACAAATTACAGACAAACTGTACAATTAATTATTTTTTGATATGTATTTAATTAGATTAATTATGAAATACTCCCTCCGTATAGAATTTAGAAATTGTTTTGGACAAGGTTTAGGTCAAACATTGGGAATATAAATCATCAATAACTTTTAAGTTATTGAGTTTGCAAATATAAAATTATACGAATAGATTTGTCTTGAAAAATACTTTTATAAAAGTATACATATATCATTTTTCCTAAATATTTTTATAAAAATAAGAAGTCAAAGTTATATTTTGGAGACCGTGTCGTTGTCCTAAACGACTTCTAAATTCTATACGGAAGGAGTATATTTTTATAATAAATGCATTTAGACATATAAATATTAATATTACTTTTTAGAAGCTCGGTTTAACTTAGGAAAATTTAACTCATCCTAAACCTAAAATTACATTTTTTAGACAAAGGGAGTAAGATTCAATTTTATAATATTTTTTTATTAATGACTAGTACTACAACACAAAAATTGAAAGGAATTTCGTAGCATCTTGGTGTTATTGTTACAATGTATTATTTTAGCAACTAATGAAATTTCCTAGGATCACACTTTCATCATTGCGAGCAACCTATTGTAATTATTACAACCAAAGTCTAGCCTTAAAGACCGCATGAAGTCAAACCATGAGATGGAGTAGTAGTACACCATTTATCTTCATGACTACTTGACTAGTTACAGACTTTACATTTGAGAACAACTGAACAAGACAAGTAATAGTGCCTTCATACAGGCTTTTGTACGTACTAGGGCAATGGTGGTCTGGATCACTTTGTGCCGCAAAGCTAGGGTTTTAAGATTAGGGTAGAATAAAGCGGGTCCTTAAGCAAGGAAAGGGAGCTTATTACGGGCTTTGTTTACGGCGCCCGAGCCCGAAGAAGGAAGAACCTAGCGGATGCTGTGATAGGGTGGTCCTATGCTACTGCTGGTCCTTGTGTTGTGCTGTCTGATCTGGTGTGTGAGGAAGCAAAACTGGTGATCGCAGGCAGGCCGATGTGCATCTTTGTCGCTGGTCAGACAGAGGGTCAAGTGCTCATCCTTGCTTTATTTATCTTTTTTCCTTCTTTTCGGGAACACTGCCAGTGCCCCAAAATAAAGCTGCCCCCTTGACCCTGGCCCTCATCGCCTCTCGTAGTCTTGCTCCCCTTTCCTACTACTATTTTGCTAATTTTTGGGGTCCTGAGATATTTGAATACTCCTGCATTTTATTTTATTTTATTTTATTTTATTTTATTTTATTTTATTTTATTTTATTTTATATAACTAATGTTTTGCTGACAGTGCTGTTGTGCATCCACACAGTACTCCTAGCACCCTGCAGTTTGTTGAAGCATACTTTTATGTTTTTTTTTGGTTAAAAACAACTGACTCTAATTCATCATTTGAAACATTTCTTGAGAGAATCTGAATGCAGAAAGTTTCTACGAGAGTATGGATTCCCGCTAAAAAGATCAGCACGTAGAAGCCATAATCATGGTGTACTTCTTGCTTACTGGTACTTATGAACTACTAATATGATACAAGCATCAAAATGTGAGAGTGAAAAATGTTTGCACACGTGAGTATTTTGATTAACCACATGTTTTTTTAAGAGTAACCAAAAGGATTAGCACGACAATTCGCAGGCATGCGAGCATGCACATGGGATCAATGATGCCACCAGGTAATTAAAGTGGAATGATGCCTACTCATGCCATGTTTTGCATCATTACGATTGCAAGGTTGATTGGCTACATCAAAGTAGGGTCGGGATGCATATGTACGATTGCAAGGTTTAGGCCTTGTTTAGTTCCAAAAAATTTTGCAAAACAGGTACTGTAGCACTTTCGTTTGTTTGTGACAAATATTGTCCAATCATGGATTAACTAGGCTCAAAAGATTCATCTCATCAATTCCGACCAAACTATGCAATTAGTTTTTATTTTTATCTATATTTAATACTCCATGCATGCGTCTAAAGATTCGATGTGACAGAGAATCTGAAAAATTTTGCAAAATTTTTTGGGAAGTAAACAAGGCCTAAATCATATGCCCGTGCTCTTTTGGGAGGGGGTTCAGACGCCAGTTAGCTGCAGGTTGTATGCAGCGCCCGTGGGCCATTTGACAGCCCAAAATCTCGCTCCATTTTCCGTGCAAGTCTTTTGATGCCTCCATCTTTTGCTCCAAAAGATGTGTCCACTCGATCGGCAACTACCTATAAACTAGAGCCATCAAATTAAAGGCCTCTACTTAATGTATAGTAGATTAAATCACACAAAGCTACCGGGTTTGTTTCCATGGTAGTGACTCCTAGTTTTTTTTTTACTTTGAGACAATGTTTATTCATGTAGCTAGATCCAAGAGCAACGCTCAAATAAAAACCCCAACACATAGATGTGTTTGGTTCTCTTCTCCACCTAGCTTGCTAGCAAAAGCAAACGAAGCCAATCCAAACCTGACTCCACTAATGCAAGGTGGGTGTGTTTGGTTTGCTTGTACTAGTGGAGTCTGGCTTGTGTAGATGTTTGGTTCACTGACTAGCTTGGATAGAATCATCGCATCTGAACATAGATAAGCTTACATCCATTGAAGCAATTCGTCGAACAGGTGCAGGGCAGCCACCGTCCCGATGCTTGCATCATTGAACAGGGAGCACACCAGCACCACGGCCGCATCTGAACACGATGAGGTCCCCGATCCCAGCCACTACCGCCAAGCACACGCCCAAGCACACCAACCTTGCCTCGAGCTTCGTGAGGAGCGCGCCCTGCGTCCGCCCTGCCGCCGTCTCGTCTCCCTGCGCCGCTTGGATCTCGCCAGAGACGGCGCCGGCCACGCGCGCGACCGTCCTCTGCGTGGCGCAACCGCCCTCCGCGTTATTGCCTGCCTCGAGCGCAAGGAGCGCCTGCAACGCCGGCCCTCGTACCTCCCCGGCCTCGACCCTCCGCACGGCGTCCCAAATAGAGGCCGCGCCCTCCCCAGCCTCGACCCTCCGCCGGTGGATCCGCTCCGCGTCGCGCCGCCGTCCGCGCCTACGTCGCCAGTGGATCCGCGCCGCCCGCGCCGCTCGAGGCCATCCGCCGGTGGATCCGTTCCGTGCTGCGCCACCGTCCGCGCCCGCACCGCCGTCCGCGCCTGGTGGATCAGCACCGCTCGAGGCCAAGAAGAGGAGGAGGGCTCGCTGGGAGGAGCAACGAAGACCGAAGGTGACGCGAACCATCACTCGCCCCTGGCCAAGCCAGGCTACTCGCCCCTGGCCAAGCCAGGCTCCGCGAGAACAGCCGAATTGGCTGTTTCTAGCAAGCCACCCAAATCCTCTAATTTGGGTTTGCTGGAGCCTGGCTAGCAGACCAACCAACCAAACAAGCTTAGGTTGCATTCCACAAACCTGGCTAGACCCTTATGCAGGCAACCAAACACACTCATATTGTCTCCAAGTTTGTACATACAAAATAATACAATGGTACCAAATAATTGTCATTGGATTCATCATAAATGTATTTGTAGAGTATACTCCCTTCATACTCAAAAATAAAATTGTTTTAGACAAGGTTTGGATCAAACATTAGAAATATAAATCATGAATAACTTTTAAGTTGTTGAATTTGAAAATATAAAAATCATATGGATAGATTTATCTTGAAAAATACATTTACTAAATTATACATATATCACTTTTTGATAAATATTTTTATAAAAAATAGGAAGTCACATGTCACTGTCCAAAACGACTTATTTTTTAAAGTATAGAGGGAGTATCTATTTGTTGTCATAAAATTAATACTTTTTTTTTACAAATTTAACCTTTAGATAGTTTGAGTGTTTAACTATAAACAAAACTAGAGAACTGTACTCTTTTCTTGACGGAGGTAGTATAGTTGTGCGCTTCTCTGGCAAACATGTATTATCATATAGAAAAGAAAATACTTATTACTCAATTATGTCTAGAGTTATTTGGCACTATATTGTACAAGGGTGTAAAACACTTGATCTTACTTATTAGATTAAGATCATACATCCAAGATATAGAATTAAATAAAAATATTGTCGAATAGTATATCTATATTACAAGTAAGGTTCAACGTTGAAAATATTGGGGGTGTTCGGCAATTAGCTATACAGCCAGCTGCTGCTGCCCCTAAAATGATCGGAGAGGGGAAAACTAAAGCTACTGCACAAGCGACTTATATCCTACAATGAACACCCCGATTATAACACAACTCACTCTATTTGATATTGTATGGTGTCAAGACAGTCTTAATGTATTTACATTTAGGGTGAGAAAAATTGAAAATAGTCATTTTGAATTTTTGTGCATTCCATTCAAGCTGAAATATAAAGAATCGAGGTTTCTTCTAAGTGACCAATTTTGTTGGAGAGTATAAGTTGCAGAGACCTCATGTTTAGTTCCCAACTTCATCACAATAGTCTTCTATGTTTGTGTTGTCAAACTCTTTCCTATTGTCACTTCTCATCTTTATTATCTTAAAAACTCATTTTGTGCTTTCTTGGCAAACTTCTTGAATGTTGATGCAATTCGGCCTTGTCTTGAAGGAAGAACGCCCAAGTGAATCTTGAATAATTATTAACTACCACAAGACAATAGAGGTCGCATGTAACACTTGCATTGTTGCTAGTCCAAATCAATCCATGTGCATAAGTTCTAATGATCATGATGTTTAACATGAAAGCTTTAGTTGGATGAGTAATGGCAACTTGCTCGCTAGCTTGACAAGCACTACACAACTTATCCTTGTCAAACACGACATCCTTCAGTCTTTTAACCATGTCTTTCTTCAACAATTTCTTGACTGTACTCATTCCCACATGATAAAGCCTTCTATGCCATAACAAACCAATTAATGATTTGGTGAATAGGCATGTCTTCAAGTTTGCATCTTTAGAGTTGAAATCCACTAGATATAGGTGGTTATATCTAGACCCTTTGAATATGACTTGACCATTATCCTTCTGACACAACTTATTTTCAGTTGGAAGCCAAAAATCACATAATTATACGACAGATAGTAAATTGAAGCTCAATGAAGCAACTATAAGAACATTGGAGATTGAGTGATCATTTAGTATTTCAATCTTACTTAACCCTTTGACTTTGCCCTTTGAATTATCCCCAAAATGTAATTCTTTCTTGATTATCACCATCTTTATCTGGTGAGGTGAACATATGAGGATTGTCGTTCATATATTGTGTTTAACCACTATTGACAACCTAATGGCTTCCTCTAGTCTTGCAATTCACTTACAAATGAGAGATCAAGCTTGTTGTTTAAGCACCCAAGCTTGATGAGGCCCTCGACGATATTGGCAAATGACTTTGCAACCCAAATTTGCTTAGGTCTATTCTTGTAGGTGATCCTAAGAACATGACTTTGATCTTGCCACTAGTATTCCTAGCCGAACATGCCTCTAGGTTGTAACCCAAGTTTGCTACTGTGGCGACCGGGCAATCTAGCCCTAGCTGGTGAATATGACTAGGGCAAAGAGATTTGACTATAAAGTAGAGCCAAAGCAATTGTTCCCTAGTGGGGGTCATCAAAAAGTGTGTTCACACAAAGAATGGTCATAGACCAACCAGGGGCTAGATCGCTCAGGTCGTCATGGACTGAAGAACGCAATGGATAACCCACATACTTTCACAATAAAGAGCGGTTAGGTCTACAAGCAAACCAGCAAAGGATAACTAATCGTGCTTACGTGTTAAAGAACAACTAGTTTCCGAACAAACTAGCAAAGGAATCGTAGAAACTCTCGCCTAAGAGGGACCTCATCATGACAAGGCTATTGACATCTTGCCATAGGTCGGCTAATAAGCCTAGGGTGCCATCCTTAGTTGTTAGATCAAGAGATGAACAACAACATAGTGTTGAAAAAAGATTAAAGAAAAAGTGTATTAAATGTAATTTTGACATTGAATGTTGAATGCCTCAATTGGCCATGTACCCCATACTTTATATGGAGTAAGGATGGTATTATTATGTTGGAAAACACATGTGATACTATTTTCATGTTCTTTTATAGAGTTTTCCTCAAATTAGACCAAAGCTAGTATGGGCCTATTCTAAAACTAGTCTAGATCTAATTTGAGTGTAAACTGGACTTAGGGTGTGCTTGGTAGAGATCCATATTCTCTTAGAAATGTTTCTTTTGGTGAAATAGAGCTACTTTTCCAAATTGTTTGGCTAGTTGGTCAGATTTTGATTCTTAAAGAGTGGCGAAAATCATTGATTTACATGAAAAAATAAAAATATATAAGTTTTTTAAAAAATGGTAATTATTTTATGGGCGATGAACAAATCAAAACAACTAATTTTAATAGGTTTCACTTGAAGTGGATCATTACAAATATTTTTAGATTTGATGGGAGGTAAGAACGCAAGAAATAGAATCCGAAGAAACTAGTCTGGAGGTGACTATGGTCACTAGTAAAAAAGAGAGAATTACTAGAAACGTTTCTACCTAGAATCAATATTGTATTGACTATTTGGAAGTGCGTCTAGTGATTATGGAGACAATCAGAACCGATTCTCATATCCAAATGGACAGTTTGCGTAGGCCGGCTTCGTAGCTTCTGCCTTTGTTCATAGTTGATTCTTTTCTTCGATCTTGAATTTATTCATGAAGCTTCGTTTCATCCGCAAAGCTTTGCTTCATTCAATAAAGCTTCGCCCACTGGACGAAGCATGATACTCCCTTCATCCAAAAAAAATATATAATTTTCAATTTTCAAGAAGTTAAACAATTTGATTTTTTACTAAATTTGTAATATTATAATACAAAATAAGTATCATTGAATTAGTTATAAAATATATTTTATGATAAATTTATTTAGAAATAAATACTAATATTATTTACTATAAATTGGTTAACTTGTGTCAGCTCAACCGATATGAATCCTGTAATTGCATTCTTTCTTTGATGATCATAGGTATCAGCTGAGAGAAGAAGAGGTAGTGGGACGTCGTCCGTGGGTAAGTTGATTGGAGACGGACGGGTGGCGAGGGAGTCACAAAAGGGCGGCGGATCTGTATCACGAGGTGGTCGTCTACTGCTGTTACAAGCAACTCATGGAGGACGCCGGCGGCAACATTATTAGAAACCACGCCAAATGTACGGTGGCACGGCGCGTCGCTCCGGCGTGCATGGCCTGATGGAATTAATTGATTGACTCTCACTCTCACTTTCCTTTCTCTTTTTCTTTCTTTGTCCTTTTTTTTTCTTTGTCTCTCTCCTGGTGAAAAGAGACCTACTCCGTACTACTATAACCCTGCGTGCTTTCATTAATGATGCGTGAGTAAGAGTTCGTTTGATGTTATGGCCTAACAACTACTCACTCCATTACAAATTATAAGTTGATTTAACTTTTTTTTTGGTACAGAGAATTTGCTATGTATCTAGACACACTCCTCCGTCCACAAAATAATACAATTCTCATATTTCGAGAAGTCAAATAGTTCAAACTTAAACTAAAATAATATAAAAAATACTAACATCCATGAGACAAAATAGATATAGAATATATCTCATAATAAATTTATTTAAAGACGTAAATGTTGATACTTTTACTATGAATTTAATCAAACTTAAACCAGTTTGATCACCAGGATTATCGTAATTATATTCTTTCCTAGATAGAGGGAGTATATTATATCTAGATGCATAGCAAAATAAATATAAAAAATCAAAATAACTTATAATTTAGAATGAAGGGAGTCCCAACTAAAACTAGCACTAGTCTGTTTAAATAGGAGTGCTAGTTTTTACCAAGCTATTAACAAGGGCTAATATTTTATATGAACCTACGGATGCCAATGCACAATTTTAGCCCCGGTTACGGTCCTAAGAGACTGGCATGTACAACACCGAAACTGCTGAGCTAGCTCTTTTGATGATTTTATTAATCGATTTACTCCAGCCATATGCTTTCACGAGATAATAGTGTTGTTTCTCCTGTATCATACAACAAGATGAGACTGTCGACGTAGACCGTGATACCTTCACTTGTAGATGACGCTTTCACGAGACACCACGGCTCCACCATTTTTGTTTCCACTTCGTACGGGTACGGCTGCTGCCATGCCTGCCAGCCAGCAGGACACCGTAAATAAACAAACGGGAAAAGAGAGGCCGCGCCGCATATCACGCCGCCTTGTTTAGTTCCACAAAAATTTTGCAAAATTTTTCAGATTTCCCGTCACATCGAATCTTTAGACGCATGCATGGAGTATTAAATATAGACGAAAATAAAAACTAATTGTATAGTTTGGTCGAAATTGATGAGATGAATCTTTTGAGCCTAGTTAGTCCATGATTGGATAATATTTGTCACAAACAAACGAAAGTGCTACAGTATCTGTTTTGCAAAATTTTTTGGAACTAAACAAGGCCGGACACCAAAAAAACCAAAAAGAGCAAAGGACCAAGAAAAAACAAGAACAAAGGAGGGAGGACCCAGAAGGAACACGCGGGGCCGTGAAACAGCACTGTTACATGTAGGCCTTGATTAGTTCTAAAAAGTTTTACAAAATTTTTCAGATTTCTCGTTACATCGAATTTTTAGACGCATGTATGAAGTATTAAATATAGACGAAAATAAAAACTAATTACATAGTTTGGTCGAAATTGACGAGATAATTTTTTTAAGTCTAATTAGTCCATGATTGAACAATACTCCGTATTTGTCAAATACAAACAGAAGTGTTGTGTCGATTTTTCAAAAATTTTTGGAACTAAATAAGGCCATATATATAAAGTAGCACACCCCTAATATCATATCATCGTACTCGTACGGGCTACAGTAGTAGCTTGTGTGCACGCAGACGCAGCGTGCAGGATCAGAGTTGCGGTAGCTTGCACAGTAACAGCGTAACAGGGATTGCTACTGTGGTACGCTACGCGACACAAACAAACAATGAAACAAGGGTCAGGGCCTCAGCGGTGAAGACCGCAGCAGACTGAGCGTGACCTGACACCAACGACAGCAATTGTTTATCGGCCAAATTTATGAGTTATTTAATAATATTTTTCTTTTACAAGAAATTAATGAATAGTATTTTATGTATGGCTTGTCAGCCTCCGAGTCCTCCCTTCTCAACCTGCACAGCTCACAGCGAAAACGACCGCCCATTCTCCATCGCCATGCCATCACGACTCACCAGTCACAGCTATAGTCGGGTCTTCCTCATCTTTTTTAGCCGGTGTTCGGATCCACAGCGATTCCAAGAATGTAGGGCCAGTTTGCAAAAAATTTCAAAATTTTCTGTCACATCGAATCTTACGGTATATGCATGGAGTATTAAATATAGATAAAAATAAAAACTAATTGCACAATTTACCTGTAATTTGTGAAACGAATCTTATGAGTCTAGTTACTTCATGATTGGACAATGTTTGTCACATACAAACGAAAGTGCTACAGTAGTATTTCCCAAAAAAATTTGAGAACTAAACAAGGCCTAGAAAAATTCTCGAAAATCATATAATCCCATCCAAACGTCTTAGGCCTCGTTTAGTTGAGAAAATTTTTGGTTTTACCTACGTAACACTTTCATTTGTATTTGACAATTATTATTTAACCATAGACTAACTATGCTTAAAAGATTCGTCTCGCAAATTACCGGCAGATTGTGCAATTAGTTATTTATTTTATCTATATTCAATACTCGCATTCAAAGATTCGATGTGACGAGAAATCTTAAAATATTTTGGAAACTAAACAAGGCCTTAGGACCACTTTGGTAAATTTTTGTTCCTTATTCTTGAGCTTCAATCCTTAATCTTCCGAACGAGTGATTCTACTGGAAGAGTAAGGTGAGGAGCAGGTAAGAATTAGTAATTTTGAAGTGATTCCTATGTCAAATAAATGAGGAGCAGTGGAAAGTGATGGAAAACGGCTTTTTGCAAAGCTAAGGCTAAGGGCAATGCCAGAGGGGCCATGAGATTCATTCAAACGTCTAGGATTCTAGAGAATTCTAACACACAGACACAGAATCTAAAACACATCAGAGATTATTTTAATCCAAAATGCACATTTTAGAATCTCATCCACGCATGCCCTTAACAAATTCGTTCATCACCTTTGACCTATCCTCTTGGCTCTTGTTCGTTCCGGGTTCGGACCGACCCAAGCAAAGAACAGTGTCGACCCAAGCAAAGAACAGCGTGCCTTTTTACTCCAACTAGCGACGACCCAAGCTGCGTAGACACCAGTATGTGGCACACCGTAGACACCTGAAGACGAAACTGCATGTTTATAACCAAGGATTTTTTTTCTAATAAATCCTGCTTTTTCCCCCTATGAAATCAAACCGAATCTTGTAAAATTCTCGAGTTCCAGACAAGCCCTCAACAACTATGAACTCTAGCAACAGTTCCACCACGACTGAATATAGAACGCATGCAAATAACGCGGAAACAGGGATGTCACTCAAATCAAAATTGCATAGAAACAACAAACACAAACGCACATTAGTTTACAACATCAAGGGAGCAGAGGAAGGCACAACAGTCGGGATGAGGAGAAAAAATCTCAACGACCAAAATTTCCACGCCTAGTGCAACACTAAGTTCAGGGAAGCTGATGCGGACGCAAGGAGCTTCAGCTTCGAGGTGCATATTTTCCTCAACTCAGCTATCGTCTCATTCTCAGCCTGGACTAATCTTCTCATCACACAGGCGCAGCTCCACGGTTCTAGAGAATGGGCGATCCGACCACCGACTTCGGAGCTGGCAGCTGCTGCACTCTCATCCAAGAGACGGGTGATCTGTCCAGGGCCTTCAGCGCTGGTTCCTTGCAAATGTGACACCAGTATGTCCAGAGCTTGGTCTTCTGGCTTCACCTGGTCTGACAGACATTTCTGGACTCCCTGGAGAATGTCAGCCATGCACTGAACTGAGCTCCGAATTGCCTGCAGGTGAGGTGTGTTTGGTCGCTCAGATGGACCGCCTTTCTTCTTCTTCTTCCCTTGTGGGGTCATAGATCTCATACAGGATTGAATTACAAGAAGGTGCCAGGTAATGGGCTCTGTCACCATCCACGCTAGAAGTGGAATATTGCTTCCTGGAGAAGTCAGCATTTGATTGGTATCAGTCAACTGCTCATCTATGCAAGTTTTGAGAAGGTTATCCACAATCCACCAGGAATTTTGGCTGCTTTGGTCAGTTCCAGGGATCACTGACACATTAGAACACAAGTTCCAAGCATTGATAAACACAGCAAAGTTCATCCAGCTGACTATATCAGGAGAAAAATCCTGCAAATGTAAACTGCGTTAGCAAGGCACCAGCTAAATCAATCATTTTACTCTCGCTATGATTCTATGAACAGTATATGAGACATCACTCCAGTAATAATCATACAAAAGTCCATTCCCCAGAAAGTGTAATGCATACTGCTAATTAGAAAATCTTATTCTCCTAAAAAGATGAAAAAAAAGGTAATTTCTACGAAGATATACAAAAGACATTACATCCCGCATGGATATGGCACTTTAGCGATTTCTACAGCATTATGTTATTTCAAATAAAAATAACTATAATAAGAAAATTTTAATAATGAATATACAAAAGCAACTATAATTACTGGACAACAAATTCTACAAAATGTGGTCAACATGAGTTTATACTGAAAAAAATGCAGATAATGATTTTCAGAAAACAATAATATAGCAAGCATATAAACAGAAAAAATTGTGAATATACAACCAGGATAGAAAGGTGTTACCTTGACAGCCTTCTTGCCAGATGAGATACCCAGAACAACACTTAGAGCATCATCAAAAGAGTAACCAATACTCCTAGCATATTTCTCAAGCAAAATTTTCATCTCCCCAGAAGCAGTTACATCAGAGGACGCACCATTTGATTCACTCTCCCTAAGAAAAGACGCGCAACCATGTGTGGAAAGATAAACAAGTCGAGGAACAAGAGATTTTCTCTCTACATCTTTCAGCTTCGAACCATCCTTCTCATTAGATTTGTGCTTGCACTGTAAAGATATAGTTCTTTTGAGGGCAGGAATGGTTGACATGAGAAACAAACATATGCATTACAAGATGCGTCCAGTAAGAGAAAGCACTGTTGTCTATTAAGGAGTGACATTTACCAATATTATCTCTTCATGTAAAAGTCATTTAATGCCAATGGACAAAACACAGTCCTTCTATAACAACACACGATTGTGAAACCTAACTATTGTCAAACTTAGCTTAGATAAGGTCCAATTAAAAATGGCATACCATTTTGGCCCTATAGCTTGCAGGTGTTGAACTTTCATCAAATGGTTCTGTAAAGTCATGACAATAATAGTAAGCACTTTTGTACATGAGAGAATATAGTCTGACTCAAAGAGACCCAAAATGGAGAAAATAACAGAAACTCACATCACAAGAACCAAATACCTGAAAGAAAATTAACGCTGCTTGTTGGCGTCCACCAAGGCCGTGCATCAAGATCTTCATTGAAGGTTAAGTCTTTGATGCTATCCTCATTAGATAGCTCAACCAGCTTTGTTCCATGGCTAACACTTTCAAGAATAGACTGCAATCAAAAGTAAAATAACAATCGTCAGATTAGCAACAAATATATGCATTGTCAAGCATCAATAACTTAAGATCCAAAATTACCAGGCCGCACTAATACATAACTACAGATCCAAAATTACATGTTCAAAATGGTTAGAAGCAGAAGACAAAAAAGGACACATGTGTCCATATTTTAGCACAAATTTGGGCTGGAGCAATGCTTTCAAATTGGCAAGGGTGGCCTCACCTCCACTTCATCAAGAGAGTCTGCCTTCTGCTTCAGATGTAGCATAACAGAATCTGACTTTACAGAAAGATATTGCATGGAGCGATGCAAGCGATCTTTAAATTGAACAAACTCAATTACCTGAAGAAAAAAGAGTCAAATGTGTTAGATCAAGATTGGATGACTGAAGTATTTCCTTCTTAAGTAAATCATGTAATAGTATGTTCTTGATATGGTGCATTGGCATTTTCATAATGATAGAGAAGGAGCATCATATCGGTTGTACTCTGTATTTCCTTACATGGTTCCATGCAGACACTATTTGTGACTTTGTGAGCAATAGAGAGGACTATGCCTACCTTTGAGTAAGTACGGTGTCTATATGCGAGACACGTAAGATCAGCAGATTCTTTCAAATGATCATCCATAAATTTCAAATAATCCTTAACAAGATCGGCAGCATGTTGCAAGAAGGGAGAATTTAACATTTGTGGCAAGATGTGGTGCAAAACAGACTCTAGAAGAATGTTTTTCACTTCCAAGGTTGTGTACCTGCATATAAAAACATCGTTCAGTGTACGATAAGAAAATGATATCACTGAATAAGAGGGGATTCTGTGTGTGTGTGTTGGGGGGGGGGAGGGGGGGGGGGGGGGGCTTGAAACATAAGTCCAAAGAGGAAGCTGGCAGTGCAAAGTGCAACACAAAAAACAAGCATTCTATAGGCCAACCACATCAGATGCAGCTAATAAAGGGTTGTTCTTTGTGGAAGCATTCTATAGGCAAACCACATTTGATTGCAATGTAGGGCAAAAATTCATGTGGGATGCAAAAAGTGAGAAGATAAAAGGAAATAACATATTAAAAGGAGAAATTACCATTTATGTGCTAAAGGAAGTGCCCCCAGGTAAGAGTAAAGATGCACCAGAGTAATCTTGTATTGCCAGACATACCTGAGCACACAACCAAATTAAAAATTTCCATTCAACATCCAGTCAGAGAAATACATTAGGTTGCCAGGTGCAAGGTACTGCACATTGGGATGTGCATCAGACCAATTAAGATACAATCACACAAGAATGGAATATAAAAGAAAAAGGATTGATTAGTTACAGATCTGTTGTAGCTTCCTCTATCCAAGAGATTCAATAGTTCTTTTTCCTTATTAAAGATTAGTGAGCATTTATATTACTCATGCAATATATGCTGATACAAATCACACTGGCGGGGCATAGCTAAATTCACAACAGACATGTAAACACAATGTTACATTTTTATAATATTCCTAGAAGGCTCTACAGCAAGGCTTAATAGTTCTGAGAGATTATTGATATTTGATATTCATGGAGGATATTAACTGCAAACATGGAAGGATACACAACAAAATGGCAGTACAGGTTGCAACCAGTCTACCAGACATAAGATGGGTTTGTGCATGTAACAAGAGCAGGACAAGGCATGTGATGGGAAGTTGACTGTGATACCTATGAATAATGGCCAGCATAGATGAAGCAACAGGATCACACATTAGAACCAGTCTACTTGATTATATTGAAAACAAACAAATGCTTACTTTGGCAAATAAAATATGACAAATCATGCCCCCATATTTTTAATTTTCAATAGTTCATGGGAACTATAATTTATCACAATCACTTTTTACATATAATTTTGCCTTCAAGGCACATGCGAGTTCCACCAGCAGGATTAGTGAAACAGAACACATGAGAAACTGAAAATAGAAATCCTAGTAATATAGTCAACATCAAAAGCAACTGAATCCAGCAACAGGAGCACATCCAATTCCTAAAAGAGATGCTGTTATGTGCATCAAAACTATCCACTCTTAAATCAATGGAACTGAGTAATTCGATAACACCTCATATGTTACTAGATATTCAATGACACAACTGAAGAATAAAATATTAGTTATAAAATGGTAATTTTAAGGCTGGATTATTACGATTATGAACTTACTTGCGAACAGTCAATCCAAACTCCAGTATCAAAACTGCTTCAAGTAGGTATCCTAAGTCCCTGGTGCGCCAGTATAGCTGTTTTCAAGGTATTAAAGAGCACAATTAATCATTAACTTTAGATGTTTTACTGGAGTTTAGTGACAGCAAGGACAACAGAATATACTATATCAGGTCCAGGAGACTTAACTATCATATAATATATCACAATCTTGGTATCATGACTCAGAGTCAGAGTACACATAAACAAAAAACTACTTCTCCTATCAGAAAAATAAGTTTGTCTTAAGCAAAACTTTTTTAACTTTGATCATTCATTACTAAATTCATTTTGAAAACTAATTTTGTAGCATACGACTCTTTTACATTTAGTTCAATAAAACCTCTTTTCATCTAAGACTACTTTTATAGATATTGCTAGTCAAAGTTGAAAAAAAAATGACTAAGAACTTATTTTAGTGATTGGGTAAGTAATAAATTGCAGTGCAGCAAATGAATAAGAAATGATAGCATCCTGTTTCCATTTTTCCAGAAAAAAAAGGGAAAATCCATATACATCTTAAACATCAGAGTAAAGGGTAACTCATTGGAAGACACAATAGAGGGACAACGAATTGTGACCTACTCCCTCTGTCCCATAATAGAAGACCTTATAGAATTTAAACTTTGTCCCAAAATACTTGACCTTCACAATGCACCTCTCTTTTTCCAATACACCTCTATCTCTACTTCTCTCTATCTCTCACCTTCTCATTTTCTGTGCATCATACATTTTCTCCTCTTCTTAATTACCATGTCCAGACCTATAAGGTCTTTATTATGGGATAGAGGTATCAGAGAAACCTCTAGAGATCTTTTTTTATAGATTTTTAGAGAAATGAAAAAAGCTTAATATGTTCCCTTTTTCCTCCCGTGCTAGTAGTAATCAAATAAAGCTACAAACCTGCACAAGGATACTGCTGGCCATTGACAAAAGTTCTTCACCATACATGCTTTCCTGAGGATCCAAGTCATTTGAGAGAGGCAGATTTTTGTAAAAGGTATCAACCATTCTTTTTGCAATGCCCTGAAGTTCTGGATTTGCACATAAATTTCAGGTACATTTTATAATAAACAAATGATAATTGGGACCCCCAGAAAAACATTCAATATAACACTTCAACAAAGGTAGCCCTGCACACCTGAAGTTGATTTTGTGAATAAAGTTCCCAAAAGTTCCTGGACCTTGAAAAGAGTAATTGTCGAACCCAGTGTGTTAACTGAAATTGATGATGCATCAAAAGATCTAGTGATTTCATCTAGCAGCTCAGACAACTCATTGTTGGATAGCATGTGAAGGTAAATTTCAACATCAGATGCTGAGCAAGACAAATGACCAAATCTGCAATTGACAAAACAACATTTAACAATTTAAGTAGACTAGTATTGAAAGTGAAAGAAAGGTAAATATGGTTATTCTTGAATATATAATCACAACGCTAGTACTATCATACAGAACCTATAATAATTATGGAAAATGACACTCATCAACATCTGTGGCAATGAGAACAAAGTGAATTTTGTCCTCTCTTCGTTCTTTCAATCTCTAAATAAAGCTACCATACAAGACCAAGTCGAGCTCTATCCATCGCATGCTGATGGAGTTATATTGCCATTCCAGATACCCTCCACTAGGGGTGTAAAACAGAATGGATAAGGACAGATACCCTACAGTTATGAATACAGATATGGTTATTTCTTTCTCGGATTTAGATTTGGGTACAGATAATGTCAGTTGTGTTGGATAAGATATGCTGGATGTTGACATCATATATATTCAGATTCAGATACAGTACAGATATTGAATATCTGAATTCAAACGCAGGTTATCCATTTAATATCTGATGAATCCCTTTGGTCAGACAGTGCTTAGAATTGTTTTGCCATAGCCCATAGATAACCCTTATTCGGCAAAACTCTATCCTGCTTGTGCTTGGATTTATGTTGCTGTTCTACCTTCCCTCTAGTCAAGTGCTACAACCTCTAACCTCTAGCCGAGTCCAGCCAGCTCGTTATCCAATCGAGCTATACCCAGCCAAGCCAGCTCGATATCAACCTCTAAACATAAACAAGGGATATTATAGGATTTGAGCCCTCTGCAATTTGCCATAATCGGCCACTGGATGAAGAAGGTAATAGACAGGGTGGCAAATCCTAAACTCCCTTTTGCAGTGAGATGTCCTTGAGGGATCACCTTAAGACTGAATATGAAAAACATGTATATAGCTTTTATATAGTAATATGTGTACAAAGTTGGTTTATACCAACTACTCAGCAAAAGCAATGTTATTATAGTATAAATGTAATAACAGTGAAGAAACTAGCTAGAGATAATTGCTGCCTTGTAGCAGCCAGGTCACTAAACTATTAGAAACAACGGACTGCTAGGGCACTATGAAAAAAAAATAGAAAGAGGGGGTGAAACCTAAAAAATTGCTCCTTCCATCTAAAATAACTAACAATTCTAAAAGATTAGTTAAGTAAAATGGAAAAATACTACTCCCTCCAGTCCTGGTTACTTAGGCGTTTGGGAATTCTGTTGTACATCCAGTATTATGCATATTGGGTTTCCACATGTAAGACCACAGCACAAATATAGGAATGCACAAGAGCTTGATATTACCTGTGGAGGTACTTCACCAAAGCTTCCATAAGCTTTATATTATCTAGATTTCCATTGAGGCACCGCTGCCGTTCAATTTCAATATTAGCTAAATGAGGTCCTCTGACACAATCGCTTGAGTTATTTTCTTGTAGACTTTGCACAAATGATAATGCACTTGTAAGGCGAGATTCAACCTACAAAGACATAATTTCACTAAACTATATTCACATCACAAACACAAAACTAGAAGAGTTGCTCTAGGTGCAGGAAGTACCAGCTCCTTGCTAAGAGAAGTCTTGTTGGATAATGCTGAATCAACAGAGCAAGAAGGACAAGTGTGTTCACCAGTGGATGGTTTAGGGAGATTCACGTCATGCTCCAGCAAACATCCTATATAATGGAGAAAGGACTCCCAGTCATCAGGACTGCCCAGTCAAAAGGAGATGACAAACATCAAAAACTAAACAAAAGTTAAAATAAGAAAATCTACGAATGGTGTATATAAAAATACTATGCAACAAGCAAAAAGACAAAACAAAGCGAAGTATTGCAGTGTCTGTTCGAATCAGTGTTTTCTGATTGTCCGATTAATCGCGATTAATCGTCCTTATCGGTCTGTAGCACTCGATTAGGGCCTTCGATTCGATTAGAGCGATCAGAAACCTAATCGTCCGATTAATCGTCGATTAATCACGATTAATCGTCCGATCAGGCTCCTGATCGATCAGAGTTGACTGTCAGATGGGCTTTGGCCTCGGATATATTTAATTGGGTCGGGCCCATTAGGGTTTCCCTTATAACTTCACCCCCACTCTCTTCTCAGTCCTCACTCCCACTCCAGCTGTCAGCTACTGAGCTGCTGCTCCTGCTCGTGCTGCTTGCTTGCTGCTTCCTCCTCCCTCTTCCCTGCTGCCTGCTTCTTCCTCCCCCTTCCAGCTCCAATCCAAGCAGCCCCTTGCTGCTTGCTTCCTCCTCCCTCTTCCCTGCTGCCTGCTTCTTCCTCCCCCTTGGCCCCTTCTGCTGCAACTGCAAGGTCACCTACTCTCTAGCCTCTACCCCACCTGGAGGCTGCAGGTCCAAGGGAGCACGAAGATGAGCTCCTCCTCTGAAGGCGAACCATTAAATCGGCTTTGCTCTGCCATCTCCTCTCCACATATATACCATACATATGATATATAGTTATTTAGTCCTGCTATATGCTGGACGATTATATGGACGATTAGACCGATCAGGAGTCGATTAATCATCCTGATCGTCGATTAATCGTCCTGATCGTCCTGATCGGTGCCAGACCGATTAGAAACGATAAGCCGATCAGAAAACATTGGTTCGAATAATGTCATAAATAAAACTTAAATATGTATTGTAGTAAAAAAGAACCAGGTTATATGACTAAAGTGGATAAATCAATACACAGGGACATTTTTTGAAAACAGGCCATGACTTTTGAAACATGATTAATGTGGGCATGGTTAATGACCAACTCCATAGGATAACTTAAATTTATACAAATACAAATTAAGATGAGAACCATTACCAAGACTCCAGAACCTTCTGATATATTTCAGAAGCAGCCGGATAGCTGCTTGCTTGAGCAAGAAGACGTCCCTGTCAACTTGAAGTTAGACAACCAAGTGAATGATACTTAAGAGGCAAATGAATCAAAGGAGGAAAAAACAGAGCATCGGAGATCAAAGAAACCATCTATAATAACGTAAAGGGTAGATCGCATGTGCTAGAGTTGCAACATGCTTTGCAAAACAATACTCCCTTTGTGCAACGTGCTCTGTTGGTTTGGACACAGCACACATCATACAATAGGTAAATATACCTGATAACATACATATGTTTGTAGCAACTACAAATATAGTGTATAACAGGAAAAAATTGCATGACAACTACATGCACTTAATCTAAATACATTTATTGGCATTAGCAGTCACTTCTAAAAATGACTGCCTTACCCAAAATGTCCATTGTTTATATATGGTAATATGTTGGCTGCAACTAGAAATATTTTGTATCATGGAATATATCGTATATAACAGGAAAAAAATTGCATGACAACTACCTTCACTTAATCTAAATGCATTTGTTGGCATTAGCAGTCACTTCTAAAAATGACTGCCTTCCCTAAAATGTCCATGGTATATATGGTAATATATGTTGGTTGCAACTAGAAATATTTTGTATAATGGAAAAATATTTGCATAACGAGTTATACCTTTACTTAGTCAATCTAAATATTAGTACCCACTGATAAAATGATTGCTCTACCCAAATTTCATAGTATAAGGAGGAAGTACTTAATGTAGTTAATAGAAAAATTCCCAACCCTTTATTTGTCAGAGCTGCCATAATGATTCACTTTAGTAGATAGTACAGTGATGATGGTAAATAATCAACTTGTAAACTACTGTGACATAAAAATGCAGCAACGAATAGATGTTATTTGTTACAGTGAAACGGAGCATGGAAAGGTAAATGTGGTTAATTGAAACTTGTAGCCTGGATCAACCAAATGCAACAAGATATTGTCCAAGAAAACTGATTTAAGTTACCTGCAAACGAAGCTTGTCCTCCTCCCTTCCCAGAAGAGACCCCAAGTCTCCAGAAAGAACTTCCAAAGCAGCATCATATTTTTCCTGTTGCTCCAAGATTGAAACATAGAGAGAAAGTGCTGCCACATAGTCCAAACATGTCAGGAAAGAACCACATCAGTGTATGGAAAAACAAAAGGATAACTAATATCGCAAAGGGCATTAAAATCAGAAATACCTTCTGGCTCATGTAAACTATGAGAATTTATGTGCTTCTTCAGCAATGCTTCAGCTAGTGCCAATAATTTCACACCTCCACTGGTAAAATGCACCTGCAGTGACAAAAAGATCATGTAATATGCAGTAGAAAATAGTACATTCAAATATTGCATCGAATCAGATGGATTCATGCTCAACTCAGCAATATAATACATATATTCACCTAACAACCCAAAGAATAAAAAGTAACATTCGATACACATTATAATAATATGTTGTGCATTAAATCAAAAGTGGATAGGTAAATATTTATAGAAGTAGCAAATGATACACATAACAAATACTTAATTGGGTAGTTAAATGTTTAGAAGTCAACCATACAATCACATGCAGATGCCTATGAATAATTTCAAAGCGAAAAGGCGCGTAGCCTAGTGGTTAGAACATCTGAGTAGCATGCCTCAGGTTCAGGGTTTGACTCCCCGTGGGAGTGAATTTTAGGCTGAGGTAAAAAAGAAATTCCCTCATCCGCCCATAAACCAAAGCACAGGTGTAAGGCCTGGTCAAATTCTCACTTGGGCAACGGATTCCGCTGTGTAAGGGTGGGGCTGGGGTTCGGGGGGTTTTCTTGGCCTGGTGAGAAGGTCGTCTTATTGGAATGCCGTGGGCGCAGTCATACCCCTCAGGTCGAGTTTTTTTATGAATTATTTCAAAAAATGATCCAAATAATATTTCTAGGTCTGTAATGATATATGCTACTAACAATCCAACTCGCCTGTGACAAACGATGAAACAACCCAACCAAAACAAACACACACTACACCAGCACAAAGGAGACCTGACAGCTTTGATGCTTTATATCATTCTCTTTCCATTGCTATATGATGGTCTCTCACATATTTCCTCTGCACACTCGCTCACCCAGTGACTCCGCTCTTAGACATCTAACTAGTGTATCATCTTCTTGTCATGTTCAGTCTACAGTGGTAATACTATTACTGTACCCACTGGACCACAAAACATGCATAGTTAACCATAATTCTGCCCATTGGTCCATGACAAACACAAATGTTTGTACTTACAACTACCTTAGTCCTTTAATGAACAAACAGCCCTTCTCCAGTAACGAATTTGAAATGGCAAATGCATATACTACAAACCATGCAAATATGAGAAATATTCTCACCTGCAGCTGAATGCTGCAAACTGCCCAAAGCAAAAACCTTTCTTCTCCTACAGTTTTGTACATTTTGAGAGCTGTCTGCAAAAGATACCAGGCAAGGAGGCAAGCATAGAAATAAGATATCAAAAGGAATATAAATTAATTAGCAATGAAAGTACCATTATACCTGCTGTTGTTTCACGTATGAGTACTCTCTAACATAGCAATTAAAAAGTCCCATCATTAATTCCAAGTTACTTGGATACTTTGTACAGGCATACTCATAGCACGAAGTAGCCAGATCCACTGGTCATGAGAAAATTTAGAGATAAATACTACAGTAATAATGTTAAATGGATAAAATAAATGAACAAGTACAAACGCACATCGGTCAAGCCTTTGAAATACTATCTGTAGAGTGCTAAGTGTAAGATCATCAAAATGAAAAATGTTGTCAGAATACAATAGCTCCTTGGCATTCAGGGACACGCTCAATGCTTCATCAGGCTTTCCCATCCTTTCCAGAATAAGAGCCTTGAGGGCCTGGAATGAGATAAGTTAAGGTAAGGCTTCAACAGTTCAGTGCATGACAAACAGCATAAAAACAACAAAGAGGAGTTTCACTACAGATCTTTAACAGATGGCTTCACTAAGTATGTTGGCAAGAAACAGGCTGAAGTGCCAAAACAATTAAATTATTCAAACACAAACCTTGAATTCAGATCCAGCCAAATACAAAATATGGAAAGAAACATATATATAAGAGAGAAGACAAGGAGTTTCCACATGCTGGTTCATCCAGCTCAACTAAGTACCCTAACCAATCTTCTGCAGGTGGCTCACACATGCCACAGCAACCACCACTGCCGCTTTCTCATCCCCCGCCCACCACCACCACACCACACACACACACACATTGTCATTTCTTCTTCCACAATGCAGCCTCCATGCTGCCATATATTGCTGCTGCTGGACGCCAGCTTGCATATATGAATAGAAGCAAAATAGGTACCCCATGACTACCTCACTACTCAGGGCCCTTCTCCAAAGAAGGCCACCCCCTTGGCTCTCTGTCCGGACTCTGGAGTCAAATCTGGAGTGTACCGAACAGGGATATGCATTGACACGGCAAAACAAACCCAAAAAAAGGCACGCAAGTCTATGTAGCCCTGGTGTACAGCACATACCATGAATTGCTCCAATACCATTGATTCCCAGCAAGGAAAAAGCAGATTTAAAAGAAATTAGGATGGTATCCTCATATATATATATATATATATATATATATATATATACGGCGTCCTTTTGCTATGTTTTCCATTCTCAGCGTAATCTTTGATCAAATGGATGGATAAGTATTGCTTTAAACTTTAGTGGATGATGACTATGTTTAAGGGCTTCGGACATGTTACCTGCTGCTCCAGTTTCAGGCAACAGGCAACAGTGTATATATATATATATATATATATATATATATATATATATATATATATATATATATATAGCCGAACTGGACTGCTGATTGCCCAACTACCCGTTTCCACGCCAGATTCGCCAAAAGTACACTAAAAGAGCCAAAACGAAAACGAGTTCCAACTGAGAGAGGTAAAGTGCTCACTAGCGCGTAGGGGGATGTGGGATGCTTGGCGAGGAGCCCGGTGCAGAGCTTGAGCGCGGCCTTGTACTGGCGCGAGTCGACTGCGTCCCAGATCGGCCTCACTCGCCGCTCTGGGATGCCGCCGGCGAGCCCAAACTTGCTGGCCATGTCCTCTCGCAATCTAGGGTTAGGGTTCTGGGGGTGCGGCGCGCCGCGGGTGGGGAAGACGAAGCGGGAGAGGAGCGGGAGAGGAGCGGAGGCGGACGAGAGAAGGGTTTATCGAGTCGGGGTTGTGACGGCGCGCCGCGCCCGTGGGGACGTAGAGGATGGGGATGGCACGGTCCGAGGATTGAAGGGATGGGATGGCATCACACCCGTTGGTCTTACCACGGGCGGTAGGCGATCGTCAACCGGAGGAAATTGGAAGTGGCTGCTGCCGTAACCCTATTGTGGGGACGTCACAGAGATCTAGGCCCTTGAGTATCGGACGAGCGGCCTGGATTGACGGGATCTAAAGCTGTGTGGAGACGGAGCGTGGAGGATGGCGGCATATGCATCTCATGTGTTCAGACAGATGTCTGAGGGAGAGAGTTGTTTTAGAGCATGCAGTCCCAGATTCATATTTTTTGGTCATGTTTAGTTCTAAAAAGTTTATGGATTTGGTATAGTATTTTTGTTTTATTTATCAATTAGTATCGAATCATGGAGATTCGTCTCGCGATTTAAAGGCAAACTGTGCAATTAGTTTTTGTTTTCGTCTACATTTAATGCTCCATCCATATGTCTAAATATTCGATGTAATGGGTGAAAAAAATTTGGGTGGAAAACTAAACAAGGCCTTAATAAGAAAATTTTGTAGAGAAATTTCAGAGCTTCATTAGATCTCTGTGTTCCATCCTCAATGAGGAAAAAAATCAATCTCTCAAAAGCCATCCTTCAACCACTCAAAGACGAGGGACATCCCTCCCCTAATACACTAGGCCCACATTAACTATCGCTTTCTCACGTCTCTCACCTCGCTACCCCATACCGAAGCTCACCTTGGCGACGTGTGCAAAGGGCCTCGCGTCGTGCAACACTAGGGAGGCCGCAATTGCAATGCCTCGCAACAGTGGCACACCGGACCTCATCGCCCACACCAGAGTTTGCCCGCTACAGTGGCTGCGCTACATACACTCCTCACAGGGCTCGCGTGCGCCAGCGGCAGCGGCAGCTCTTGTGCCTCGGGCTCCAGCCATCTCACTTGGTTGAGAAAGCACCTCCCTTGCTCCTATCCTCCGTCTCTATGACTCAGTTTGCTCAAGAGGAAAGAGTGAAGGAGAGGAAGAGAAGAGTGTGGATGAAGGAAGGAGATGAAATCACATCTATATATTTTTGATCCAACAGTTAAATGTTAAATTAGGGTTGTTAAGGGCAAAGTAGGTTGAGTCAAAGCAGGATGAATCTGCAACATGGGCCAAAATCACATATTGGGGATGAGATATTGGGGAATTGTGAAAGCATCTCCCCCCAACAGTCCATATTGGGCTACCTCAACGCTAGCTTATTAGGGGTTGAGTTGTATTATAGAATTATTGGAGATGTTCTAACTCCACCATCAACAAAACTCTCAACATGATCCAAAGTTCATGAGTGATGCTCAAAGTTGTTTTAAGATATCTTCAAAGTTCTAAAATTTATTTTTTAGCTTTCTGATATTATAACATGTGTCATCTATCTAAATATGTGTTTACCCCAAGCACTATCTTAATGTCATGGATGTAACAAATATAACCCACATGTCAACGTCAAGACTCCACTTTAAAAAGTAGTTTTTTTCATACAACTTCGGATGAAGATGGTTTTATGGATGAAGATGGTTTTATATGAAAATTGTATAACTTTCTAGTTTTGAGTTTTTCATTTGAAATTGTTAAGAAACTAAAAAATATAAAATTTTATGCACGGAGTACGAAGTCTCTTTTTTCCTGGTGTTTTTGAGAAAAATGACCTAATTCTAATTTTGGCAATTGTACCTCCTTTGTCCACCCAATTGGTTTGACTATTGACGCTAAAGAGCACTTGAAGAATCATGGTCTTCGGTGCCAAAAAAGGATTAGGTTAGAATAATCATAAAAGCAATTCATGTAACAACAGCTATAAAAAAAGTTGTGTGGATGAGAAACAATTATGAAACTGTAAAATTATTTTAGTATAGAAAAATAGAAATTGTCGTACATGAATGTTGGCTAGTAAAATTGGTTTTGGCTATTGATGCCGAAGAGCACTTAAAAAGTAGAATCAAGGATAGAAACAATTATGAAACTGCAAATTAATTTTGGTTTAGAAAAAATAGAAATCATTATACATGATGTTGGCTAGTAAAGCATTCAAACTTGTTGCTTTTATTAAATAGCTCATGAAATCAATATCTTTGGTTGTTGGATAATGAGCTACCCCTATTGACATACTGGTCCAAATTCTAAAGGGAGAAACCACATTATGAAAAGAACACTGATTATTCACTTATATTGTACCATAAAATTAGAAACATATAGTAAGTAGTAGTAATAGGAATCATTTAAGATGAGTGACACATCATGCTAGCAGCAACTCAAGCATATAAATTCTAGGTTAAACTCGAGTCTAACCTGCTGACAAATTGTCCCATTCATATAGAGTTGTTTGTTGGCAGGTGCTTTTGTTTGTGAGTTGGTTTGGTTTAGAGTTGTTTGGTGGCGCGCGCACAGCAGCCACAGGCCTAGCTCTTCCTTTTCCTCCCCCGCGCAGCCCACATCACCACCTGGCCCATCCGTGTCCACCCTCCATGCGCGGCCCACCAGGCCTAGACCATCGGCGCCCATCCTGAGCCCTAGCAGGGTGGACGCGCACCTGGTGCCGCCGCCGCCTAGCTACCAGGTCGTGCTCGTGCCCTAGCACCCTAGAGTCCATGCTCGGCTGCGGGATGGCCACCATGTGTCCCCCAATACGGACTCCAAGGTTGGCTGCCGTCTGTCCCTTCCAAACCCTAGGGCATCGTGCTATAAAAGCCATGGCCATCGCCCTTCTTCCCTGCTTCTTCCTTCCCTAGCCACCACCTTGCCTTCTTCCCTAGCAGTCACGCGCCCACCTCCTCCTCGGTCCTTGCCACGGCCATGCCACTGCTCCGAGCTCCCCACCACGACTGATACCTAGAGAACATAGCCACAACGCTGACCACCTTGCGCCACCGTGAGTGTAAGTGCATTCGCCCCCGATGTGGGTTTTGATAATTAATGACAATCAAATTAGGGACTAACATGTTTATCGAGTATAATCTACAGGTGTTAGTCCATTAATGAAATTGAACGAAAACATTCGGTGAATTATAGCACCCCTAAATTTCCAATGGATGAACGGTGTTTCGACTCAAGTGGCTACAAAGTTTTTATTCTTTGCTTGAGTTATAGGAAACGCCGCACTATCAAGAGAGATGCAAATTGAGTTGGTAAGATGAGGATAAGAGTGCTCAGGTCAACTTAGCTCTTGCGCTTGAGAGACACACTTGCACGCACGAAGCACTAGGAAATTTCTTCTCTGCCAGGGTGAGCCGGTAGTACCGACCCTCAGGGCCGGTGGTACCAGCAGTGTCAGCCCTTCTCCTGAGTTTTGCGAGAAAATGAACTACCGGTAGTACCGGGCTCGGGCCGGTGGTACCGGCCAGCACCAGTAGTACCGGTGTGAAACGCCGGTAGTACCGGCAGGCCAAATCTGCGTTGACTTTGGTTGCGGAGATTTGAACTGCTGGTGGTACTTGCCTTCCACCGGTGGTACCGGCAATGGTCGGTAGTACCGACAAAAGCCTGGTGGTACCGGTAGGCTTATTTCTCGCAAATCCTAGAGACTTCTTACCGTTAGATCTGAGGTAGCCGGTGGTACTGTTCAGGACCTATGTATAAATAGCTCTTCCCTCATTTCTAACCGTTAGCTCTCCCATTCCTTCAACTCTAGATCTGAGAAAATAGTCTCCAAGCTTTGACTCACCCACTCTCTCTCCCTCTTTGCTCCTAGACTTCACTCCTTGAGAGATTCGAGCTAGAGAAGTGAGATTAGAGAGTTGGGAGCTTCGATTTGTGACTTGAGCACTTGGTTTCTTCGTCTTGCCGGTTTGGTTTGCATTTGTTACTCTTGGGTTCTTGGAACCCTAGCCGGCTAGGCGTTCTTCGTGGTTGCCCGTGTTGATTCATTTGTGAGAGCACCCCGAAGTGTTTGTATAACCCTTTGATTCTTAGTGGAAATCTTGAGCTAACCTGTGTGGTTGCTTGAGGGAGGAGACCTAAGTGGTCGGACCTTCGTGGTCACCTCAACAACGGGGACGTAGGAACTCCTTCGTGGGGATTGCCGAACCTCGGGAAAAATATATTGTCTTGCTGTGGAGGTAGCATCGACTACCCTTGTTCTTGTGTTCTTCGTGTTCTTCCTCTCTACTCCCTTTCATAGGTGAACAAGGGCCGATCTACGTTTTGGAGAAGAACCGAGCCAAGGGAACTTCAACATCTTCCTCTACTACATCTAGGAGAGTGGGGTAACTCTCAGATCTGAAATCAAAACTCAATCTACTCTGATTTCGTAGCTCTCATAGGGCGTCGGTAGTACCAACAGTTGCGTCGGTAGTACTGGCTGTCTTACACCGGTAGTACCGGCCCAAAATGTCGGTAGTACCGGCAAGCTTTTAACTTCCGCAACTTGAGCTTTTGAGTTTCAGGTTTTTAAGATACGCCTATTCACCCCCCTCTAGGCCAATTAGATCCTTTCAATTGGTATCAGATCAAGGTTCCTCGTACAAACGCTTCACCGCGTGAGGAGCAACATTGGCCAAGATGGATCCAATAGCACAAAAGCAAATTGTTGATCAAATCACAACACAGATCACTGCATCCTTGCAGCTGGAGCAACAAGAGCTAATGCAGAAGATGCAAGCAGAGCTTGACAAGATGAGAGAGCCCCTAGGCAAAAAGAATCATGAATCGGGTAGCAAAGATGAAAATGAAGATAGTAGCAAAACATCAAAGAACTACAACAAAGCTAGCTTTGACTATGATGGTTCAAGCAAGAATCCAACCTTACCGATGATCAATCCTGGAAAACCACCTCCATTTGATGGTGTAAGGTACACCGATTGGGCTCATAGGATGAAGCTACATCTCATAGCCGCAAGATGTTGGGAAGTGGTGGACATTGGAGTAAATCCGCCGCAAGATCCAAATGAGTGGACACTTGAAGATGAGAGAGACTTTCACCTAAATGCAATGGCAGCCACCTTGATCTTGCAATGCCTCACTCCAGAGGACAACAACAAAGTAATGGTATGGTGAATGCAAAGCAAATCTGGGACACTTTGAAGGTGTCATTTGAAAGAGATAAAAGTGTAAGAGTTGGAAACATTGAACTCTTACAAAGTAAGATTGAGAATTTTTGCATGATTGAGGGAGAAACAACAAAGGCCATGTTTGATAGATTCATGTCCTTGATCAACCAAATTAGAGCACTTGGAGCAACAACATGGGATGACAACTCTGCAGCAAGAAAGATATGTAGGGTGTATAGACAAAAGAACAATATGCTTGCCTCCGTCATTATGGAGAAAGACAATTACCACACGATCACACCTCAAGAGATGCTTGCAAAATTGATGCATCATGAGGTCTTGGATGATGAAGCTAAGGAGACAATCAATCAAAGAAAGAGCATTGCACTCACGGCATCACATGGAAGTGAGTCAAGTCATTGCAACAAAGGGTGTTGTGAGCATAAGCATAATGATGACGATGATCTTGATAAAGAGCAAGCTATGCTAGTGGGAAACTACAAGAATTACTTGAGAATGAAGAAAGATAATATGAGGAGATATGGAGGAAACAAGCCATACAAGAAGAGGTTTTGCTATGAGTGTGGTGACACCGGCCATCTTGCAGCCGATTGTCCTAACAAAGAGGAGAGGTCAAGATACAACAAGCAAGGTGACAAGAAGTACAAGGATAAGAAGAGAGGTGAAGCACATCTAGGTCAAGAATGGCAATCTGACAATGACAGTGATGATGACAATGACAATAAGAAGAAGAGTATGGTTGCCCTCGCCATACAAGAGGCATCTTCCTCAACAAACATCTTCACCAACAATGCTTCATTGACCTCTCTCTTAACCCGCACTTCTTCATCACCTAGACTCTTCGCCAACCTCTCCGACGATGACCATGACACTCCTACATGCCTCATGGCAAGAGGAGATAAGGTACAATTTGACTCTCCCACTCACACCACTAGTAAATATGATAGTGATGATGAAGATGATGAAAACTATGCATCAAATCTCATTAAGAAATATGGTAAAGCTGCTGCAACTAAAATCCTAAAGCTAATATATGCTAAAGATAAGCTTGAGTCATGCATTGAGTCGCAAGGGGAATTGCTCCTAGAGGAAAGGGAGAAGAACCAAGGACTTGAAGCATGTCTCTCCAAGGAAAAGGAGAGGGCTGATAAGTTGAGTGTAGAATTGTCTTTAGCTAAAGATGCTAATGAGCATTTATCTAAGAGACATTCTTCACTTAATGACTCTTTGGCTAGCCTAAAGAATGATCATAGTTTGGCTCAAGAAAGCCTTACAAGCTTGACAACTAAATATCATGAGCTTGAACTAAACTATGACAAGCTTTGGACTAGCACCTCTACCATTTCCAAGGATTCCAAAGCTTCAACAAGTAAAAGTTGTGAAAAATGCTTAAATGTTGATATAAATGCTTGTGTTACTAACCTTGTTGAGCTAGCAAAGGACAAGGAGATCCAAAGATTAAACACAATTGTCAAGATTGGTTGCAAGTGCAAGGACAAGCAACCGGCAAATGTGTTCAAGGCATCAAGGCACCCCATAATCAAGGATGGCCTCGTTTACAATAGGTATAATGGTAAGGCCAATGGAAGAAACATGATAAATGGGGTGGCTTGTGTGAAGTTCAACAAGAGTGTGCCTCTTATTGACCTTATTGACAAGGTGAACAATATTGCTACTCCTACAATTCCACTTACAAACAACAAGAACATCAAGAAGAAGCAAGTGGAGGTGCCCAAGCAACAAGTGCCTATTTCACGCAATCACATTTGTGATTACATGTGTTGTTGGGACAAGGATGGCAAGATTGTTGTGAAGTATATGGGTGCCCTTAAGAAGAGACAAATCTTAAGGAGTGTTTGGGTGCCCAAGTCTTATATTTCTAACCCCCTAGGTCCCATCTCGGGACCTAAAACAAAAGCTTAATCTCATGTTGTAGGAATACTCCTCCGGTGGACCAAAATGGGTGCTTGATAATGGATGCACCAATCATATGACCGGAGAGAAGAACATGTTCACCTCCTTTCAACCAAATCAAGTTGCATGTGAAAGGATTGTCTTTGGTGACAATAGTAAAGGAGATATCCTTGGTTTGGGTAAAATTGCTTTCTAAAATGATAATTCAATTTCAAATGTATTACTTGTGAATTCGTTGGGATACAATTTGTTGTCCATCTCACAACTTTGTGAGAAGGGTTACAATTGTCTCTTTACGAATAAGGGTGTAGAAGTCTCTAGAAGGTCGGATGCCTCTATTGCTTTTACGGGTCAAGTTAAGGGCAAGCTCTATCTGGTTGATTTCTCATCTAGTAGAGTGGGGTCCAAGACTTGTTTAGTGGCAAAATCTAGCATGGGCTGGTTATGGCATCGCTGTCTAGCTCATGTTGGGATGAGGAACTTGGCCGATCTTCAAAGAGGTGGATACATCCTAGGACTAACAAATGTTTGTTTTGAGAAAGATAGAATTTGCAGTGCATGTCAAGCGGGAAAGCAAGTTGGAGACAAGCATCCCACTAAGAACATCATGACTACATCAAACACCACTTGAGTTACTTCACATGGACTTATTCGGACCCAATGCTTATATATGTATTGGAGGTAACAAATATGGTTTTGTAATTGTTGATGATTTTTCTCGCTTCACTTGGGTGTTCCTTTTGAGAGATAAAGGTGAAACCTAAGGGATCTTCAAGAAGGTTTCAAGAAGAGCTCAAAATAAGTTTGAAGTGAAGATCAAGAAAGTGAGAAGTGACAACGGAATAGAGTTTAGAAACACCAACATTGAAGCTTTCCTTGATGAAGAAGGCATCAAACATGAGTTCTCGGTTCCATACACTCCACAACAAAATGGTGTTGTGGAGAGGAAGAACCGGACGCTCATTGAAGCCATAATAGCAATGTTGGATGAATACAAGATTTCAGAAAAAGACTATTGGGCGGAAGCCATTAACACGTCATGTCATGCTATCAACCACTTGTAACTCCACAAGTTGAGGAAGAAAACCACCTACGAGCTTCTAACCGGTAAAAAGCCTAAGGTGGACTACTTTAGAGTTTTTGGATGCAAGTGTTTCCACTTAATAAGAAATCCAAAAGCTCTAAGTTTGCACCAAAGGTTGATGAATGTTTCTTACTTGGTTATGGTACTAATGAACATGGCTACCGTGTCTTCAATGAGACCACCGGTCAAATTGAAAGAGTGGTAGACATGACTTTTGATGAAAGCGACGGCTCTCAAAAGGAGCAAGTCAATGCTGAAATGTTAGGTGAAGAAGAACCATCTCATCAAGTGATCAAAAAGCTTGCTACCGGTGAAGTGAAACTCGTTGAAGAAGAAAAAGATGATGCATATATGCAAATTCCTCATGATCCAAACTTGCATCATGGGTCAACCAATGCCCATGATGATGCTTCCACTTCAAGAAGGGGTCATGACTCAAGGAAACAAGCTAGTCAAGATCCACCACAAGCTCAAGACCCAACCAAGGTGGTGATCGAGACAATCAAGATCTTGATTCACCAATCAACCAAGATAATGAAGATGAAGATGATTGTCCAATTCAAACAAGAACAGCAGTTCCTCACTCAAGAGTTCATCAATTCATTCAACGGGACCATCCCGTTGATAGCATTTTGGGAGACATACAATGAGGGGTAACAACACGCTCTCGTTTAGTTGGTTCTTGTGAGCATTACTCTTTTGTCTCTGCCATATTGCCAGAAAGGGTGGAGAATGCTTTGAAGGACCCGAATTAGGTGATTGCCATGCAAGAGGAGCTGAACAACTTCACTGGAAATGAAGTCTAGTCCTCGGTGGAAAGATCCAAGCAAAATGTGTTAGGTACCAAATGGGTCTTCCGCAACAAAGAAGATGAGTATGGCATGGTCAAAAGGAACAAGGCACGGTTGGTAGCCAAAGGTTTCACTAAAATCAAAGGTTTGGATTTTGGGGAGACCTATGCACCTGCAGCTAGGCTTGAATCTATTCATATATTACTTGCCTTTGCTGCTCACCATGATTTCAAGTTATTTCAAATGGATGTGAAAAGTGCATTCCTCAATGGCCCCCTCTCCGGAACTGTGTGGAGCAACCGTCGGGTTTTGAAGATCCACATCATTCCGACCACGTCTACAAGCTTGACAAGGCACTCTATGGGCTTAAACAAGCCCCTAGAGCTTGGTATGATTGTCTCAAGGATTTCCTACTCAAATAAGGGTTTGAGATTGGAAAAACTGATCCCACTTTATTTACTCTCAAAGTCAATAATGATATTTTTTTATATGCCAAATATATGTCGTGACATTATATTTGGTAGTACTAATGTGGACTTTAGTGAGCAATTTAATAGGATCATGACCAAGAGGTTCGAGATGTCCATAATGGGGGAGTTGACATACTTTCTTAGATTTCAAATCAAGCAACTCAAAGACGGCGTGTTCATAAGTCAAACCAAGTACACCACCGACATGCTAAAGAAGTTTGACATTGACAAGGCCAAACCCATAAAGACACCAATGCCAACAACCGGATATCTTAACCTTGATGGAGACGACAAGGCCATTGATCAAAAGGTATATCATTCCATGATTGAATCTTTGCCTTACCTTTGTGCATCTAGGTCTGACATTATGCTTAGTATGTGTGTGTATTTGAATAGGCAAAAACCCTTATGAAAAATTGTGTGAACTTTTCAAAATCTATTTTTCACAGCTAAAATGTGTCCATAGTTATTAATGGCTTCATGAAATCTGGACAAATTTGAGTTGGTTTGAGTATACTATGTGGTTCACCTCCTTTAGAATTTCTGCTCACTGGTTTTTGACCTCCCGCAACTTATGACATTCAAGCATAACTGGAACACAGAGGTTATTTGTCAGTTTTGGGACATAGTTTACATTAATTTAGAGCACAAGATACTTCACTAGATGACTGGGGGCCTTCACTGCCACTATGATTACCGCCAGTTCTCCCACCTTCTTGGGTTTGATCACCATGACTGTGATGCTCCTAGGTGATATGGTCATTATCCAAATGGTGTGGGCAGGGCTGATTTCATTGAAGCAGCCTAATGTTGATCTGACTAAGGCAAATGGTAAGACAGAAGGTCTAAAGCCCTATTTTTGTGTGCTCAACAATTTGCTCCGTGCTACTATTAACCCAAAGGTTGGTGATGCTACTTCAGTTCAGAATCATGCTCCAACCATCACTATTTGCTTTGGGCTTAAGAAGAGGTTCAGTGTGACAGATCTCTTGTGGCATCACATTGAGGAGGGTTCCTAGACCTCCAACCAGTCCTTCCCCTATGCTCCAAATCTCATGTATATTATGAGCAAGTCACTAGCTTTGCATTCTACCTGGACTGGAATGTCAGACGTATATATATGCTAAGTCCAAGCAAAGGGAAAGGGCTAGCAACAAATGCTAGTGGAAACAGTGCAGCACATGATGACGAGGTGTAGCGTGACACTGAGTTTGACCAGCAGCAGGGTTTTCAGTGAACCGGTGCCTTTGATGATGACAATGATAATGTTGAGTAGTTCACCTACTGCCTTTGCCCCTTGGAGCTTCATGAAGCCTACCCTCTTTGGCATTTGATGCCAAAGGGGGAGTGTTAGGCTTATCTCATATGGTATTAGGCTTGGTATCAGGATTATCTCGTGTGGGGAACCATGTGGTAAACTTAAACTTTGTGTGTGTGATAGTTGATTGTAGGCTGAACACCTAAGCTTAATTATTATATCCTGCTTGTGTTAGCTAATTTGGGTTTGTGCTGATGCAATGTTGTTTATGAATGGTTATGATAAGTTGTAAGTCCTTTTCTTTCTTGCATAACCATTCAAGTTCTTTCTTTTTATTCTTTGTGATAGATCTTGTCATATGCATCACACTTTATTATCTCACACACACTTAGGCACCCCACGGATTGCAAAATTTAGGGGGAGCTTGTTCTTAATGTATGCCATCTTGATTCTAATCAAGATTTGAAATTTCGAATCCAATGCATACATTAAGGGGGAGCTCAACTTGAATTTTGGAATTCAAAAGCTTCAATTCTTCCAATCTTTATAAGCCTAAGTTGGTTGTCATCAATTACAAAAAAGGGGGAGTTTGTAAGTGCATTCGCCCCCGATGTGGGTTTTGATAATTAATGACAATCAAATTAGGGACTAACATGTTTATCGAGTATAATCTACGGGTGTTAGTCCATTGATGAAATTGAACGAAAACATTCGGTGAATTATAGCACCCCTAAATTTCCAATAGATGAACGGTGTTTCGACTCAAGTGCCTACAAAGTTTTTATTCTTTGCTTGAGTTATAGGAAACGCCGCACTATTAAGAGGGATGCAAATTGAGTTGGTAAGATGAGGATAAGAGTGCTCAGATCAACTTAGCTCTTGCGCTTGAGAGACACACTTGCACGCACGAAGCACTAGGAAATTTCTTCTCTGCCAGGGTGAGCCGGTAGTACCGACCCTCTGGGCCGGTGGTACCTATAACACCCCGAAATTTCTATTTTGGGTTGTTATTAGAAAATACTAAATAAAATGAATGGTTTTAATATACGGATAAAATTTGCCAACAATAGTTTAGATTTTTATATATTTTTATCAAAGAAAAGTGGTGCTTTTCAAATGTTTTGTATTTAATTAGACGAGCTTTAGTTGATGTGATGCTTGCTTGTTGCTTGAGTTTTGTGTTTTTGAGTGTGCTAGGTTTCATAAATGCGTTTAGACACCGTTCGGTCCTTCCCGAGAATTTTCCAAAACTTTTTCAGAACTTTTTTCTATTTTCCTAGAACAAAATCTTTTTTTTATATGCTCTAAAATTCTTTTTCATGGACACCAAAAACTTTATTTGGATTGATCAACTCTCAATATATTTCTAAAAGTTTTCCTTTAATTTTTAGAATTTTGAAAATATTTTTCAGGGTTTTAAAATGATTTCAGCTTTTCTGGAATTATTTTTGAACTAAAAATAAATTTCTAAAAATCCCGTAATTAATAATTTTTGAAACTTTTCCAAGCCCTAGACCTATATATATATGTTGGCGTAGCCCTCGACGTGCTGATTCCAGAACTAGGATCGCTTTCTCGAGCCGCCATTCGTAGCCCCGTAGATCCATCGCCGAAGTTTTAGATCTCATTCCCGGCGAACTTTTCCGGCGAACGTTCGGCGAGCGTTTCCGGCCATCTCCAGCATCTCCTGCGAAAACCGACACCGCTGCGAGGTTCGTCTCGTCATCCTCTACACCGGCACGCTATCCTTTCGTGCTTGTTCATTGTTTTGCTAACTTTATTTCTTGTTTTCCGGCGAGAACCTCCATGAACGCAGTCTTCTTCGTTTCCGGCCACCGCGTCCCTGTGTGGCGTCACCGGTGACCCTGCACCCCGCGCCGCAGTCCCGCGCCACCCCAGCCCGTGCCCCTTGGTCTGCTACTGCAAGCAGGGCAGCAGGCGGCCATTCAGCCGTGCAGGTGCTCCCTGCCGCCGCTGCCTTGGTGTAGCCAAGCAGGCCCTGCCCCAGCCCCGCACATGGGTCACCACGGCCGCGCGTCGCTGCACCGGTATCCCGTCGAGGCCCCTCCCTGTCTCTGCTGCGCAGCAGCAGCAGCACGTCCACGTTTCTGGAGATGCAGACTCAAGGTAGAAGAAGACATATTTACAAGTTTGCCACTGGTCATTAATCCTTCGCCATTTAATCGTTCTAACTCTGTTTCATTCCGTTTCAATTGCGTTAGTTTCGTAACGTGGCGCTCTACGCAGTAGTGCTAACTTTTATTATGTCATATATTTTTTTTCCATATTTAATTGAATATTAGATTAATTAATATATGCACCTAATTTTATAATTAAAAGCAATATAGAGTTATAATCATGTTTTCTATTGTTTTATGACCATGGCAACGTAAATGACTTATTAGCGATACTGTTTTTCAAGTCCCATGTTTATAAATATAATTAGTTTAATTAATATTTTTTTAATGTCATTTTTAATTAACAAAAAAAAAACAATTTAGGTTTATACTTCGCTATTTTTATAATCTAAATTAACTTGATTGAAGTTAACTTAAATATTTATTAATTATAATTCTTTTAGTTAGACATAAAGTATATAATTTATTTTGTGTAATATTTATTTAATGACTTTTTAGATTAAAGTAACTTATGTTTATAATTTAGATCTTTTATAAATAAATAAATGTTAACATTTTTAATATCAACTTAAATGGTTCTTTATTAGTTATAACTTGTTTAATATAAATGTGACACATGTTAGGATTTGATTAGTTGCTCTCACTTGCTTTATGTTTTCTAAAATTACAAAGGCGTAAATGGCTTAAATGATATATAATCATCTACAATTAAAATATAACTAAAATTTAACTCCGACTTTTATAATTCAACATAATTTGGTTAATCTAAAATTAGGATAGTTCTATTAAATGTCTGTCATTTTATTTCATCAAATAAAATACAACAAACGTATAGTATATGTTCATATCATTCCATGATTGAATCTTTGCCTTACCTTTGTGCATCTAGGTCTGACATTATACTTAGTATGTGTGTGTATTTGAATAGGCAAAAACCCTTATGAAAAATTGTGTGAACTTTTCAAAATCTATTTTTCACAGCTAAAATGTGTCCATAGTTATTAATGGCTTCATGAAATCTGGACAAATTTGAGTTGGTTTGAGTATACTATGTGGTTCACCTCCTTTAGAATTTCTGCTCACTGGTTTTTGACCTCCCGCAACTTATGACATTCAAGCATAACTGGAACACAGAGGTTATTTGTCAGTTTTGGGACATAGTTTACATTAATTTAGAGCACAAGATACTTCACTAGATGACTGGGGGCCTTCACTGCCACTATGATTACCGCCAGTTCTCCCACCTTCTTGGGTTTGATCACCATGACTGTGATGCTCCTAGGTGATATGGTCATTATCCAAATGGTGTGGGCAGGGCTGATTTCATTGAAGCAGCCTAATGTTGATCTGACTAAGGCAAATGGTAAGACAGAAGGTCTAAAGCCCTATTTTTGTGTGCTCAACAATTTGCTCCGTGCTACTATTAACCCAAAGGTTGGTGATGCTACTTCAGTTCAGAATCATGCTCCAACCATCACTATTTGCTTTGGGCTTAAGAAGAGGTTCAGTGTGACAGATCTCTTGTGGCATCACATTGAGGAGGGTTCCTAGACCTCCAACCAGTCCTTCCCCTATGCTCCAAATCTCATGTATATTATGAGCAAGTCACTAGCTTTGCATTCTACCTGGACTGGAATGTCAGACGTATATATATGCTAAGTCCAAGCAAAGGGAAAGGGCTAGCAACAAATGCTAGTGGAAACAGTGCAGCACATGATGACGAGGTGTAGCGTGACACTGAGTTTGACCAGCAGCAGGGTTTTCAGTGAACCGGTGCCTTTGATGATGACAATGATAATGTTGAGTAGTTCACCTACTGCCTTTGCCCCTTGGAGCTTCATGAAGCCTACCCTCTTTGGCATTTGATGCCAAAGGGGGAGTGTTAGGCTTATCTCATATGGTATTAGGCTTGGTATCACGATTATCTCGTGTGGGGAACCATGTGGTAAACTTAAACTTTGTGTGTGTGATAGTTGATTGTAGGCTGAACACCTAAGCTTAATTATTATATCCTGCTTGTGTTAGCTAATTTGGGTTTGTGTTGATGCAATGTTGTTTATGAATGGTTATGATAAGTTGTAAGTCCTTTTCTTTCTTGCATAACCATTCAAGTTCTTTCTTTTTATTCTTTGTGATAGATCTTGTCATATGCATCACACTTTATTATCTCACACACACTTAGGCACCCCACGGATTGCAAAATTTAGGGGGAGCTTGTTCTTAATGTATGCCATCTTGATTCTAATCAAGATTTGAAATTTCGAATCCAATGCATACATTAAGGGGGAGCTCAACTTGAATTTTGGAATTCAAAAGCTTCAATTCTTCCAATCTTTATAAGCCTAAGTTGGTTGTCATCAATTACAAAAAAGGGGGAGTTTGTAAGTGCATTCGCCCCCGATGTGGGTTTTGATAATTAATGACAATCAAATTAGGGACTAACATGTTTATCGAGTATAATCTACGGGTGTTAGTCCATTGATGAAATTGAACGAAAACATTCGGTGAATTATAGCACCCCTAAATTTCCAATAGATGAACGGTGTTTCGACTCAAGTGCCTACAAAGTTTTTATTCTTTGCTTGAGTTATAGGAAACGCCGCACTATTAAGAGGGATGCAAATTGAGTTGGTAAGATGAGGATAAGAGTGCTCAGGTCAACTTAGCTCTTGCGCTTGAGAGACACACTTGCACGCACGAAGCACTAGGAAATTTCTTCTCTGCCAGGGTGAGCCGGTAGTACCGACCCTCTGGGCCGGTGGTACCTATAACACCCCGAAATTTCTATTTTGGGTTGTTATTAGAAAATACTAAATAAAATGAATGGTTTTAATATACGGATAAAATTTGCCAACAATAGTTTAGATTTTTATATATTTTTATCAAAGAAAAGTGGTGCTTTTCAAATGTTTTGTATTTAATTAGACGAGCTTTAGTTGATGTGATGCTTGCTTGTTGCTTGAGTTTTGTGTTTTTGAGTGTGCTAGGTTTCATAAATGCGTTTAGACACCGTTCGGTCCTTCCCGAGAATTTTCCAAAACTTTTTCAGAACTTTTTTCTATTTTCCTAGAACAAAATCTTTTTTTTATATGCTCTAAAATTCTTTTTCATGGACACCAAAAACTTTATTTGGATTGATCAACTCTCAATATATTTCTAAAAGTTTTCCTTTAATTTTTAGAATTTTGAAAATATTTTTCAGGGTTTTAAAATGATTTCAGCTTTTCTGGAATTATTTTTGAACTAAAAATAAATTTCTAAAAATCCCGTAATTAATAATTTTTGAAACTTTTCCAAGCCCTAGACCTATATATATATGTTGGCGTAGCCCTCGACGTGCTGATTCCAGAACTAGGATCGCTTTCTCGAGCCGCCATTCGTAGCCCCGTAGATCCATCGCCGAAGTTTTAGATCTCATTCCCGGCGAACTTTTCCGGCGAACGTTCGGCGAGCGTTTCCGGCCATCTCCAGCATCTCCTGCGAAAACCGACACCGCTGCGAGGTTCGTCTCGTCATCCTCTACACCGGCACGCTATCCTTTCGTGCTTGTTCATTGTTTTGCTAACTTTATTTCTTGTTTTCCGGCGAGAACCTCCATGAACGCAGTCTTCTTCGTTTCCGGCCACCGCGTCCCTGTGTGGCGTCACCGGTGACCCTGCACCCCGCGCCGCAGTCCCGCGCCACCCCAGCCCGTGCCCCTTGGTCTGCTACTGCAAGCAGGGCAGCAGGCGGCCATTCAGCCGTGCAGGTGCTCCCTGCCGCCGCTGCCTTGGTGCAGCCAAGCAGGCCCTGCCCCAGCCCCGCACATGGGTCACCACGGCCGCGCGTCGCTGCACCGGTATCCCGTCGAGGCCCCTCCCTGTCTCTGCTGCGCAGCAGCAGCAGCACGTCCACGTTTCTGGAGATGCAGACTCAAGGTAGAAGAAGACATATTTACAAGTTTGCCACTGGTCATTAATCCTTCGCCATTTAATCGTTCTAACTCTGTTTCATTCCGTTTCAATTGCGTTAGTTTCGTAACGTGGCGCTCTACGCAGTAGTGCTAACTTTTATTATGTCATATATTTTTTTTCCATATTTAATTGAATATTAGATTAATTAATATATGCACCTAATTTTATAATTAAAAGCAATATAGAGTTATAATCATGTTTTCTATTGTTTTATGACCATGGCAACGTAAATGACTTATTAGCGATACTGTTTTTCAAGTCCCATGTTTATAAATATAATTAGTTTAATTAATATTTTTTTAATGTCATTTTTAATTAACAAAAAAAAAACAATTTAGGTTTATACTTCGCTATTTTTATAATCTAAATTAACTTGATTGAAGTTAACTTAAATATTTATTAATTATAATTCTTTTAGTTAGACATAAAGTATATAATTTATTTTGTGTAATATTTATTTAATGACTTTTTAGATTAAAGTAACTTATGTTTATAATTTAGATCTTTTATAAATAAATAAATGTTAACATTTTTAATATCAACTTAAATGGTTCTTTATTAGTTATAACTTGTTTAATATAAATGTGACACATGTTAGGATTTGATTAGTTGCTCTCACTTGCTTTATGTTTTCTAAAATTACAAAGGCGTAAATGGCTTAAATGATATATAATCATCTACAATTAAAATATAACTAAAATTTAACTCCGACTTTTATAATTCAACATAATTTGGTTAATCTAAAATTAGGATAGTTCTATTAAATGTCTGTCATTTTATTTCATCAAATAAAATACAACAAACGTATAGTATATGTTCTCTGTTATTTTTCAAGCCTCGATAGTCGCGTCTATTTAACGATAGCTTCGTTCTCAATCATTCTTGCGCTGTCACGATCGTAGCAACAAGCCATGTCGTTTAGTGCGCTCTCTTTCAAACTTTTTATTTTGATTGATGTATGTTCTTAGTCATGTCTGTTTGTCTGTTTGTGTTGCTTCGAGTAGAAGAAGTGTGATTCGTCAACAGTTAAGATCACGAGCTGAGGACCGACAGTCGAAGCAGAAGTTGGAGATCAGAAGAAAGAAGCCAAAGAATTTTAAGCAGATATACACTGGGAATTAAGGCAAGTGCAGACACCGTTTGATCATTTTGAACCTACTCATTAATGTCATTTACTTTACATGCATGTGTCCAATGAATGCAAACCCTAAGGACATGACTAGCTTTACTTACCATTCCTTGTTCACCTGGGGTTATGTATGTGGGTAGTGTAGGCTATACTAGGTTTGCTTAGCTGCTCTACTCATCTTACACACATGCTTAAACAAGAATTACTCTCTACTTAACTTGATACTTAAACTGTGCAGAACCTTTGGTCACTGCGGTGATGGCGATGTTGGATGCTTACGAGCATTGTGATGATGGTGGTGACAGGGGGAGCGGGTACTGTTGGTGGTCCGGTTTGCCGGGCGTACCCGTCTCTTCTCTCCGTAAGGACTTAGTCAGGGAGCGGCCCCCTGGGACTTACAGTGCAGCTCCAAGCTATATGGCTCTGGTTTGACTAATTAGCAGGACCTCCACTAGTAGGGTGTTACTTTCCGGGTAGGCGTGAGGAAGTAACTTGGGTAATGAATATTAAGTTGTCGGTTAATCGGTACGCCATGGCTATGGGTATCGACTGTCGAGCGCCCCGGCGAAAACTTGCGAGTGGCATCCTATTAGTTGGATCCTGTGAAAGGTCTCGTAGTGAGACCCTGCCTGCTCACCTTGGCAGTGTTTTGGGGAGTCATGACCCCGGGCAAATGGGAATCACGACTTGGAGTGAACGTGCACACCTCTGCAGAGTGTAAAACTGATATATCAGCCGTGCTCATGGTCACGAGCGGCCCAGACCCTCACTTGATGAGCAAATTGGATTCACTGGATACTTGGAGATGGAACTTGGTGAGGTTGCTACCTCGTGTTTTAGCGGAATGGCTATTCCGTGTTGGCAGGATTGCTATCCTGTGTTAATATTTGGGGTTAATCCCTGGACTTCTATAATTATTAGGATAGTCATTTAAAAAGATGCTAATTACTACTTACACTATTTAAGGGTTAGGTTTATGCTACTCACAATTAGTAATAGGTTGTTCTAATAATAGTCATAACTAAAAGTGATCAACTAAAATGCTACCGTAGTCAAACCAAGTCAGCTTTGCCTTGTTTTAAGCCTTGCATGTCATTACTTTCCGTCTGTGCTTGTTGAGTTCGACATGAACTCACCCTTGCTATTTCCCCCACACCCCCAGTGTGTAGTAAAGTGCTGCTCAGAGGAAGGATAGAGATGCTATGAAGTTTTCTAGAAGCTTATCAGAAGTGCTTGGCGTACGGAGCCCCCAGTCAACCGTCCTTGAGAAGAATGGAGCCTAAGAAGTTCTAGCTATTGTTTCTGCGTACTCTGATGTTTTGTAAGTGTTATTATAAACATGTTTTCCACCATATATAACATTGTTTTTGATATTTCTATTCTTATGTTATATGTGTGGACTTCCTGGGCACACATATGACGACTCTGGTCTTATTTTAAAAGCCAGGGTGTGACAGTACCGGCAGTGCCAGCCCTTCTCCTGAGTTTTGCGAGAAAATAAACTACCGGTAGTACCGGGCTCGGGCCGATGGTACCGGCCAGCACCAGTAGTACCGTTGTGAAACGCCGGTAGTACCGGCAGGCCAAATCTGCGTTGACTTTGGTTGCGGAGATTTGAACTGCCGGTGGTACCGGCCTTCCACCGGTGGTACCGGCAACGGTCGGTAGTACCGACAAAAGCCCGGTGGTACCGGTAGGCTTATTTCTCGCAAATCCTAGAGACTTCTTACCGTTAGATCTGAGGTAGCCGGTGGTACTGTTCAGGACCTATGTATAAATAGCTCTTCCCTCATTTCTGACCGTTAGCTCTCCCATTCCTTCAACTCTAGATCTGAGAAAATAGTCTCCAAGCTTTGACTCACCCACTCTCTCTCCCTCTTTGCTCCTAGACTTCACTCCTTGAGAGATTCGAGCTAGAGAAGTGACATTAGAGAGTTGGGAGCTTCGATTTGTGACTTGAGCACTTGGTTTCTTCGTCTTGCCAGTTTGGTTTGCATTTGTTACTCTTGGGTTCTTGGAACCCTAGCCGGCTAGGCGTTCTTCGTGGTTGCCCATGTTGATTCATTTGTGAGGGCACCCCAAAGTGTTTGTATAACCCTTTGATTCTTAGTGGAAATATTGAGCTAACCTGTGTGGTTGCTTGAGGGAGGAGACCTAAGTGGTCGGACCTTCGTGGTCACCTCAACAACGGGGACGTAGGAACTCCTTCGTGGGGATTGCTGAACCTCGGGAAAAATATCTTGTCTTGCTGTGGAGGTAGCATCGACTACCCTTGTTCTTGTGTTCTTCGTGTTCTTCCTCTCTACTCCCTTTCATAGGTGAACAAGGGCCGATCTACGTTTTGGAGAAGAACCGAGCCAAGGGAACTTCAACATCTTCCTCTACTACATCTAGGAGAGTGGGGTAACTCTCAGATCTGAAATCAAAACTCAATCTACTCTGATTTCATAGCTCTCATAGGGCGTCGGTAGTACCAACAGTCAAAACTCAATCTACTCTGATTTCATAGCTCTCATAGGGCGTCGGTAGTACCAACAGTTGCGTCGGTAGTACTGGCTGTCTTACACCGGTTGTACCGGCCCATACTGTCGGTAGTACCGGCAGGCTTTTAACTTCCGCAACTTGAGCTTTTGAGTTTCAGGTTTTTAAGATACGCCTATTCACCCCCCCTCTAGGCCAATTAGATCCTTTCAGTGAGCCCCACCACGAGCTCCACCATCGCGACACCGACCTCACCTCTAAGCCACGTCGCCCTTGTATTGGAGCCCTCGACCACATCTGCGATGGTGCCATCCACGAGCTCCCCACCGTTGTGGCCTCCTCTACACCACCAAACCAGCAGCCGCAGACCACGCCAACAGTGACCCTATTCTCGCCTCACCATCTCCCTCCCTAGCCTCGACATGACCAGAAGGCACATCACCACGGGCTTGCTGACCCCGACACCGGCAACTCCACCACCATGATGACCATGGCCACCCCGACGATGTTGTTGCGGTGATCTAGCGCCACTACCATGGTGCAACTTCACGCGCCTACCTTCGTCAAGCCTCACATCGGCCGTGCCATCGGTCGAGCCCACAACACCGATTATGGACACCTTGCTGCCTTGTACATGATGTCATCCCCGCCACGACCATGTCACAGACACACCAAGGCGACAACACCACCTTGCCAAGCCTACCTCTGCCATCAGTGAGCAACCATGCCCAAGCTCTTGCCTTCCCCTTCCTTATTAAAAGCCCAAGTTTGGTTTTAGATAATTGTTGAAACCCAAAGTACTAACCTCTATGCTAAGTGTATAAATTAGATAAGGTTGGTACATGCTAAGTGATGGAGCAAGAGGTGATTATGGTGATGATAGGATGACCACAAGATGATCAAGTGCTCAACTTGGAAAAGAAGAAAGAGAAAAACAAAACCCTATGGAGATCAAGGCAAAGGTATTGTTTAGGGTTTTGGTTTTGGTGATCAAGACACCATAGAGGGTGTGATCACGTTTAGGATAGATAGCCGTACTATAAAGAGGGGAGTTCTTTAGCTAAGCGGTTATCGAGTGCCACTAGGTGACATTGTTCATGTGCATATATTTAGAACCTAGTGAGCTAACTTAACTCCTTTGAAGAAAATTACTGTGAAATTGCTAACACACTTGCACTTATTAGTACACACATGGTGGTGTTTTTTAGGGAAATAGTGGAGCAAAGCTCCCCAGTGAATATATTAAAACGAGGAACGAAAAGGTACAAGTGTTAGCAGGGAGCTAACAAAGAGAGACTAAGCTAACAGGCCTATCTAGTTACCTTGAAGAAAGAGGAAGGGGGAACTAGGTACAGACAGGCAGTGCACAAGACACAATAGAGAAATAACTACAAAGAGTTTAACCAATTTGTCACTAAAACCTATCTTTGAGAGGGGATTCTATAGAGCTAAAGTTTAACTTCACTCTTAAAACATTGTTTCCAACCTTCGAGAGATGGAGCTGTTTTGTTAAAAATATGGTCATTTCTCTCCTTCTAAGTACACCAAGCAGCTATCATGAAAGCATCCATAAAATAGGGCCCTTGAAAAACACTTCTCTGAGATATCAGTAGTTGATTGATGTCATCCTGCTGATGCCATTGAATTCCAGTCACTGACCATCTAGCAATGCTAGCAGGGCATCTGAAAAACAAATGTAGAGCCATCTCATTCTATTGGCCTGTGCATAAGACACATAAATATCCCTCATCCAGCTGTTTATGTCTCCTCTTGAGCATGTCCCTTGTGTTAATTCTATCGACTAGTAGGAGCCAGGCAGAAATTTTGATTTTAGGCATGCATTTAGCTTTCCAGATCTAGAATAAAGTGATTGGTGGGTTTAGATTCTTGAAGAAGTGCTAATATAATCTTCTTGAAGAATAAAGCCCTCCATTCCAATCACAAATTCAAACATCAGTTTCCTCATTATGCTCTCTAAGTGAATCTAGCATAGGTCTGAATTCCAAGAATTCATTATATGCAACTCTTGTCATTAGCAATCTAAACAGGAGCAAAGGGTCTTGTACCTGTAAAGCTTTTTTGACTAAAATGGTCTCATTGCAGGCAAAAGAGTAGAGTTTGGGAATTTCTGAGAGAGCACCTCCTGCTTAATTTTATGTGACCAAAGTCCAATAGAATCTCCCAAACCAGAGAGAGAAAGAAATATCTGAAAACTTTGGGAAAAGTTTGAGTATGTCTTTCCACCAGAAAGAGCCTTTTGTTGTAGATAGATGAGGTACTTTCTCTTGATAACAGGCTGACCAGATCAAATGAACCCAAGGCACATCTGCTTTGTTGTAAAATTTCACCAAGTGCTTAATGAGTAGAGCCTCATTCTGCAGTAGCAAGTCCTTCACTCCTAAACCACCCTTAAGCTTAGGCACTTGAACCATATCCCAGGCTGCTAAATTGTATCCCTTGGTATTTGGATCACTTCCTCTCCACAAACACTGCTTTCTGAACTTATCAATCTGCTCTATCACTACTTTGGGCAGGCTCAAGGTGCACATATAGTATGTTGGGATGGAAGAAATCACTGAATTGATTGATTGCAATCTTTCTGAATAGGCTAGGAAACTAGAGCTAGCAGACAAATTCCTCTCAACTCTGCATATCAAAGGTGCATAATATCTGACCAAGGGTTTAGTAGTCCCCAAAGGAATTCCCAAATATGTAAAAGGCAGCTCTCCCAACACACACCTCAAAACCCCTGTTACGTGAGGAATTTTGTGAGCTGGTACATTAATAGGTATCAAGCAAGACTTATGGAAATTCACTTTAAGACCAGTGGACTCTGCAAAAGAATTGAGAAGTGCCTTCAGACAAAAGAGTTGTCTAGCATCAGCTTGCATAATTAACAAAGTATCTTATGCATATTGAACTATTGGGAAATGTTCTATTTCTCTATTAGGTATAGGAAGTGTTGACATTTACTACCGTTATTACTAAAAATAGAGATAAACCCTACCCCTAGCAACAACACCAGAAATGCACGGTATATCATTAATTTGTCAAATAGCAACTAACCACTCTAACATTCCTAAGCATGAAGTAGGTTGTCATCCCTAATTATATTGCTAGGAATTTAATATAGGTTCACATGTTCTACTACAACTAGATAGAGAATAAAAGATATGAATATAATTATAAATTAAATGAGTTCTGCAAGCGGACAAATAATTATACCGTTATAGCATTTTACCTAGGGAAGTATCTAGGTTGTCGATTTATATTTATACCATTGGGAAGGCTAAGTCTTAAACTATAATCTATTATATTGATAAGAAACTATATAGGATGAATAAACGATATTACCCAAGTCATGTAATCTACTTATAACAGACAGAGGTCACAAGATAAATATGGATAAATAATAGTGATAGCATAATCATCAAGTATCATAATTAAAGATAATCATCAAAGCATCTACTAGTCATAATCATAGTTAGCCAATGGATAAACTAGAGAGTTGGATCTAAGGTAATTCTATAACTACGCTAATGAATAACTCTAATTAGTGCAATTACATCTAGAAATCATCGTTAAGTCAACCCTATATCATAATTACATGTAAAGAGGCATCAACTAATGAGGATATTAAGACACAAGGGTCACCTCCTTCGCGACCGCGCCCATGCTTGTCCTACGTACGGAGGGTGGACTATAGAGGATCCAACGCAGTTGTCACCTACGCGGTCTACCACACGTCCCGGCACGTCAGGGTGCACTCATGGATAAACAAGATATCTAGACACCACGTCTACATATTGTCTACCATCTACCCAATGATCAATTAGGTAAACGCTATACAAGCAATTACATGAATTCAATAAGATCAAACCAACTATCCTAGACATATAATCAAAGTAGACAATGACTAATGCAATTAAGAACATATGAATCTATTAAGAATAAAGTCTCCCTAATATACAATTGAATACTATAAAGTAAGAACTAGATCTATTACCAAACTCTTGTGCTCCAGACCGACGCCTAGGGCTCCAGATCCCGATGAAGAACTAGATCTCCTCTACTTCTGTTGACGGTCGATAATGTCAACTTTTATTATAACTTTAAACCTAAAGGAGATCATGAATACACACTAGTATAGGGTTTAAACTAACAATTTCCACGAGTTTTGTATATTGTGTATTTTCCAGGGTGAATTTTAGGAAAGTTGCAAAAGAAGGACTCTAATGTAAATCAAACATGGAAACGTATCCGCCACGGGAAACAACGCGAGAGGATTCATGAACTGTCTAGAAGACACCCGACGCGATGGGGGAGCCAGCGGCTGCTAGGTGGGGCCGGCCGGCCCCCTGCTCTAGGGTTTGGTACCCCCTTTCTAAAGCTTCCTCCACTGCCTTTGAGGAATCATCTCGGCCCTTGGTTAAGTCGGTTTGATCCAACGGCGCGCACGACTCCCACCGGACTATAAATACGTGGGTAGACCCTCCGTGGAGAGACACCTCATTATTCATCAAGGCCTCAAGCCATCAAGCATCAAGCATCTTCAAGTTCATCAAGAGCCTTCTAGTTCATAGTTCTAGTTAGTTAGATTAGAAGTAGAGGAGATCTAGTTCTTCATCGGGATCTGAAGCCCCTGGCATTGGTCTAGAGCGCAAGAGTTCGGTAATAGTTCTAGTTCTACTTTATAGTATTTCATTGTATATTAGGGAGACTTTATTCTTAATAGATTCATATGTTCTTAATTACATTAGTCATTGTATACTTTGATTATATGTCTAGGATAGTTGGTTTGATCTTATTGAATTCATGTAATTGTTCGTATAGAGTTTACCTAATCGATCGTTGGGTAGATGATAGACAATATGTAGACGTGGTGTCTAGATATCTTGTTTGTCTGCGAGTGCCCCCTGACATGCCGGGTCGTGTGGTAGTTTGCGTAGGTGCCAGTTGCATTGGTTCCTCTATAGTCCACCCTCCGTACGTAGGGCTAGCTTGGGCGCGGTCGCAAAGGAGGTGACGGTTGCGTCTTAAAACCCTCATTAGTTGATGCCTCTTTACATGTAATTATGATATAGGGTTGACTTATTGATGATTTCTAGATGTAACTACACTAATTAGAGTTATTCATTGGTGTAGTTATAGAATTACCTTAGATCCAACTCCCTAGTTTATCCATTGGCTAACTATTATTATGACTAGTAGATGCTCTGATGATTATCCTTGTTTATGATACTTGATGATTATACTATCACTATTATCTATCATTATTTATCTTGTGACCTCTGTCTGTTATAAGTAGATTACATGACTTGGGTAATATCGTTTATTCATCCTATATAGTTTCTTATCAATATAATAGATTATAGTTTAAGACTTAGCCTTCCCAATGGTATAAATATAAATCGACAACCTAGATACTTCCCTAGGTAAAATGCTATAACGGTATAATTATTTGTCCGCTTGCAGAACTCATTTAATTTATAATTATATTCATATCTTTTATTCTCTATCTAGTTGTAGTAGAGCATGTGAATCTATATTAAATTCCTAGCAATGTAATTAGGGATGACAACCTACATTTGTGCTTAGGAATGTTTGAGTGGTTTATTACTATTTGACAAGTTAATTAAATACCGTGCATTTCTGGTGTTGTTACTAGGAGTAGGGTTTATCTCTATTTTTAGTGATGACAGTAGTAAATGTCAACAAGCATTTTTGGCGCCATTGCCGGGGAAGACACAATAAACTTAGGATATATTGATAATATATATATATATATATGAATAAAGTTATATTACCAATCAATTTTTACTCAATCAAGTATACCCTTCGTCGTTATCATTTTTTCTTATCTTATGTAGGGTGATGAAGCAATGATTTTCCTCTTCCAAGAAACTTTATTGAAGATCCAGAGAAACTCTTTAGAAAGAAGAAGTTTGTAGAAGCAAGGGATAAATTCGAATCACCATCAAGAACATCCTCTGCTGCTCAAGCTAGCTCTTCAGAGGAGCCAGCTCCAACATTGGAAGAGGAATTTGAAGAACAAGTAGAAGAACAAGCAGAAGAGTTAGGAGGAAACCTAGCTCCTGTGTTTAAAGACATGGCTGAGAAGACACTGCGAGAGTTCTCTGGCCCCAACAATAGCAAACATTCGGACTGGACCGCCCCAACAATAGCAAACATTCGGACTGGACCAGCAGTCAACACTAGGGAAAATAGATTCGAGCTCAAGCCTGCTCTCATCACCATGGTTCAAGCTAGCCAATTCTGTGGAAAAGCTCATGAAGATGCAAGTGCACACTTACAACACTTCTTAGAGATCTGCAACAGCTTCACGATCAGAGAAGTACCAAAAGATACTATCTTACTCTATCTTTTCCCGTTCTCATTATTGGGGAAAGCCAAGTAGTGGTTCTACACCAACAAAGATAAACACAATACATGGGACCTTGACTCGACTGTTTCCTAGCAAAATTCTTTCCTACAGCCAAGACTAATGCTCTGCGTGGGAAGATTTCAAGTTTCCAATAACAACATGATGAATCATTCACTTAAGCATGGGAAAGATTCCAGAATTACATTGAAGACTGTCCTCATCATGGGATAGAGGAGTGGCTGTTAATGCAGACTTTCTATCACGGGCTCATCTCTAGTACCCGTGAGTCTATTGATGCTGCAACTGAGGGAGCTTTCCTATCACTTAAGCTCTCAAACGCTAAAGCACTTGTTGACAAGATGGCCTCAAATTCAATATGCAATGAAGAACGTACCTAAGGATGTCAATGGGGAATTCCTCGTCGGGGAACACCTTCCCATCCCCGTCCCCATGGGGGAAAAAACTCCCCATCCCCGTCCCCATTAATGTCATCGGGGGAACATTTCTCCCCATCCTCGTCCCCGCACAGGGATAAATTCCCCGCGGGGTCTCCATCCCCGATATCTCCATTACAAAATACAGAGAAGTGACATACAAAAGATAAATTTGTGGCTTCGAAATAGGCATCAATTAAGCAAGTAACGTTTCTTACCTGCCGATTGCTAAGAGACATTGCTAGTTCACATCTCAAGAATAAAAAATACAAAAGATAAATAAACAATATACTATAGGGCATGAATTTCTAGTGGTAAGCTTCTTGGCTCTCTCAATCACACATGAAACGGCGTGTGGCGGGCCTTGTGCATGACTCCGGTAGCCCAGCTACAACTTCGGCAAAGGCAGTAACAGCATAGCTTCATCGCTTGTTCTAGGAGGTAGATTTCAATTTGGTTTCTAGAGCCTACTGGATGGAGCTTGAGGGAGCACACAGTGCAAGGCTGCATCGCTGCAGTGGGACTGCGGGAGCGCAAGCAGAGCATAAGCACAGAGATGTGAGCGTTGCGTGCGGCGGCGTGAGACCACTTGAGCGCTGATAAATAATCCGGCGGCGGGCGAGACTGGGGAGGAGAGGATGGGAGCAGCTAGGTTTCTACGGCTTATATATATGCACTTTCGATGTGGGCTTTGATGGGCTGAATGGACTTGATATTTGAGATACATTTGGCGAATCGGGGACACGAGGAATTGGGGACGGGGAACACTCTACCATACCCAACCCCGTCAGACCCGACGGGGACAGTTTCTTTACCGTTAAGTCCCTCGTGGGGATGATTTTAGTCCCGTCCCCGTCCCCTAATAGGGGAATTCCTCATGGGGAATCGGGGATCGGGTCACCATTGCCATCTTGAAACGTACCCAATCTAGGAAGAAAGGAGGAGGAATCCATCATCTCAAGGAAGCTGACATGGTCACTGCCAAGCTAGACCTCATCATGAAGAAGCTCGACATAGAGAAGAAGGAAGTCATGCACATCAATGATTCCCATATGACATGTGAAGAATGTGGAGACTACAGGCACTCAGCTACCAGTTGCCTGACACTACAAGAGGATGTGAACTTCATCCACAATAACACGTACTATCGTCCTCAACAAAATCAAGGATGAATCAACAACCTTGACAAGGCAATTACCAAGGTAACAACCAAGGTAATAATTTTAATAATAATTTTCCGCCTTTAAGAGAATTAGTTGCTAATTAATCCAAACTGTGAGATCAAATGACTAGGAAACTAGCATCAAATGATAAACTTTGGAAAACATACATACTATGATGGATACATTTGCTTCTGCTATAAAGAATCAACATAGTTTCAATAAAATGTTAGAATCACAATTAGCACAATTAGTTGCTGCTGTTCCTCCATTAGAAAAAGGCAAGATTCCAGGCCAACCAGAAGATTTAGAAACTGCTAACCTTATTGATATTCACAATGGAACCCAATGTTATATTGAGCATGCAGTTGTATAGTGGATTGACCACTCTCTACCAGAGAAGATGAGAGACCCTGGAAGACCTATCATTCCTATCTCTATAGGATGCCACAGCTTCCTAGAGGCTATGTGTGATTTCGACGCTAGTGTCAACATCATGCCCAAGGTAATATATGAGAAAATATTAAATGATTCTTTGTTGTACACAAATATGCATTTGCAGCTTGTAGATCAGTCCATTTGCTACCCTGAGGGAGTACTAGAAGAAGTTGTCATTAGAGTGGGGCAATCATATGTCCTAGTTGACTTCGTGGTCATGGAGACAGAAGTTGATGAGAAGGCACCAATCATTTTGGGCAGACCATTCTTATGCTTGTTGGTATTTCTTATGCACAGTTAAAATATTAAGGATTCCGCAAGTGCACAGAAAACCATTGTAGCATTTTACTTTGAGTATTCTAGATATTGTTATTTATATTTTACCACTAGGAAACAATGGATAAAGATATTGATAGTTCACCATCATGTATCACTAACTAATACACCAACTAGACTAAAGTAGGGGTAAACAATAGATGATAGGAATTATGCATATATGGCACACACCGGAGAATTCTATGATAAAAGAGTAGATAGCTAAAGTGAGAGGACAACATGAGAGTTTAAGGGTCCTAAATACTTCTCTATTACTATGGTCCTATAATAACTAATTCATGGTAGGTAAAGCAATCACATAATAACACTTCGGGACATCAGAACACTAGTTACTGAAAGATGAGAAGGGGACTAGGAAGCTCCGACTACGGTCCTACAACACCAATCCAAACGTGGTGGAATACGTTGGCCGTTAGGGCTATCACAACCTGGGGCTACCACAACTATCCGTAGAACTAGGTGAAATCTCTGGTAACCAATAGTCTAGACACCATGTCCCTACCACAAATTACTACTCTAATCACAATTAATAACTAGAGCACCCGATACAGGCGGAGATCCTATGCTAAAGTATAACGACTATACTAACCAATCAACTGTAACGCATAAAAGTGTTGACACCGTTTTTGGGCACAAGTCGGGATGGTTTGAGAAACTTGATCGATTGTCAAGGAGGTGCTGTATCTAGCTGATAAAAAGATTGCCAATAGTTGATGATGCCGATGACGGGATGATGGATGGAAGATGATGCTAAGCTTGACGGTAGCCGATGATCATTGCTGATTGATTGCCGATGTTGGTGATTACCGATGCCGATGAAGAAAGGTATGTCGATGATGATGATGAAAGGATACAGGGAGCATGTCGATGGTGATGGGGAAAGATGGCGATGGTGATGTGTCGATCACCAAGATAGATAGGTGGTTATTTTCCATATTTGTTAGAGTTTGCTTTGTGTTGGAGTCCTGTTTGGTTTAGAATTAAATCCTAGTCGTATACGGTTGTAACTCTTTAGAACAGAGTATAAATATGGGCCTAGTAGCAATGTAAGAACACAATCAATCAATATCATCCACAAGTTTTACATCTACTTTTCGACGACTTTGTTAACTCACATATTTTCCTTTTGTTTATGAGTTCTTAAGGATTCAACAAGTAACACTTGGCGAATTCTCGAGTTCTGCGTGAGTACCTCTTGGCCGTGACATCCGGGCGCATCGCTGTTGTCGGAACTAAAGTATTCGAGTTATCACCTTTGTCGATTGCTGTTGATATTTAGTAACACAATCAAGAATTAATCCGCAAGCGCACGGATATCAATGAGCACTTCACCTAGGATGTTATCCAGAGTATCATATATATATTTTTACCACTAGGATAAAGCGTGCATCTGACTAACCAAATCTATTACTACTAACCTTTAGGCTACAACCACATGACTCGATGTGAGTGATGTATAGAGAAGACTTCAACTGCACCCTCGTTCTAACCTTGGTAAGGATGATCTACTGTTCTGTTGGGGAGGCTCACGGAATCTAGACACCACAGAGGATGTTCGACCCGCACCTATAAACCTTATCGATCCTGCTAACGAGATTATGGGCTACAAAGGTAACTCGGAAATGTCACGTTTCTCGCTACTACCACGGTCCAGCTAGACAGGGGATATCTATGAGTGTTGACAGTTCTTAAGTATCAATTTTAATTATCAAATAAATAAGAGAAAGGACCAATATGCAACCAACACCTAGAATTAGGGTTTGATCTGACAGAATTCCACGAGTTTTGTTGTTTATCTGTTTCTGTAGGGGGTTATCAGGAAATAAGGAAGAAAGGCCCACATGTCAGGATTACATAGAGATATCAACGCACCACACAATTTTCTACCATCTAGAAGACTCCAGAAGCCACGGGAAGAAAGCAGAGGCCGAAAGGGGCCAGGCCCAGGGCGCCCGCCCTGAGGACCTGGACGCCCGCCCCCCACTGGATGCCAATTAGGACTCTCTTCGCACACGATGTTCCACCGACCTAAAGGATCAAGGATAACGTAGTACCACATCGCCTACCGACCCAAAAATGCATAGAGGAGGAGGACTGTATAAGGAGACCCCCCTGGCCCCTGGAGGAGACAAGATGTTATCATAGAGTTGAGGGGTGCCCTCGAAGGAAAACCTCTTCTCTAAATAAAATTTCTTTTTAGGCTTAGCAACCAATGTAAGTAGAAATAGATCTTCTAGTTTCTACTAGATTGAGAGAGATAGAGTGGAGGTGTAGATTGCAGGAAGCCCGGCCTGTCGGTGTCTACTCCGAGCTTGTACCTGTAGGATCAAGTTCTCCTAACCCGAGGCTTGCTCCTAGGGTTCTTCAGTATTTCGACTTCTAAATTCTAGTAAGTTCTTGTTTTATTGTTCTTTTGGTTTATGAGTTTACTTTAATCTCTTTGCATAGAGTTTAGAGTAATCATTGCTGGCATAAACATGGTGTTTAGGCTGGGGTACTCATAGATATTCCCTAACTAGCTAGACCGTGGTAGTAGTGAGGAACGTGACAATTCCGAGTTATCTTTGCAGACCATATCTCGTTAGCAGGAAGGATAGGGTTTATAGGTGCGGGTTGAACATCCTTTGTGGTGTCTAGATTCCGTTAGCCTCCCCAATAGAATAGTAGATCATCCTTACCAAGGTTAGAAGGAGACTACGGTTGCAGTCTTCTCTATTTATCACTCACATCGAGAAACATTCTTTGTTGCCTAAAGGGTTAGTAGTAATAGAACGGGTTAGTCAGATGCACTCTTTCTCCTAGTGGTAAAAAAATAAATATGATACTCTGGATAACCTCCCGGGTGAAGTGCTCACCGATATCCGTGCGCTTGCGGATCAATTCCTTATTGCGTTCCCAAATATCAACAAGCATTTCTGGCGCCGTTGTCGGGGAGAAAGACGGTTTGCTGAGATAACCTTGAGTCTTACTACTAGCTTGTATCTATACTTTTATCTTTTCTTATCTTTTATATTATTTATTTATTTTCTTTACTCTTACCTTATGGAAAACCAAAATTCTAAATCGATCCATGAATCTGCAATCCCTTCAGTAACTGACCTTTTACCATGGGAATCATCACAGCCTATCCAAACATCCCATTATAAGTTAATTTCTAGGTTGATTGCCATGATTCAAAACCTATCTTTTTCGGGAAAGGAAGACGAAAACCCTTACCTTCATATTAGAGATTTTGAGCAAACATGTGATTGTCTTCGCATTGAAGGCATTTCTGATAAAACTTTACGTTGGAAGCTTTTTCCTTTTTCTTTAAGGGGAGAAGCTAGACAATGGTACAGTCAGAAGGTAAGTCAACAACGAGGTGAATGGGGAGTTTTACGAGCCAACTTTTGTCTAGATTTCTATTCCCTCGACCGTATAGCCGACCTTAGACTCAAAGTCCTATCTTTTAAACAAAAAGATAATGAAACTTTGGGAAAATCCTGGAAACGTTTTTCTGATCTTTTAGAATCTGGTCCAAACCTTAATCTTGAAGACCCTGTTCTTTTATTTCACTTTTTTCGAGGTCTTCAGAAAAATCACAAACAAATGCTACACACAATGTCTAGAGGTTCTTTCTTTCGTATCCCTACTGATGAAGCTAGAGTGATCCTAGATAGAATCCTAGAAGCTGAGATGGATAATACCCTTCATGATGAAACCTACAAAGCCGAAGTAGACACTCTGCCAAATATTTCATCTACTTTAGCTATCCCATGTTCTGAGCCACAAGAGGAAGAAATTCCACCATCGGACTTCATGCTGGATATAGAATCCGATCTTTTTGCCGATTTTGGAAACATTTCAAACTACCATTCTATTGACAAACCCCAAAACGGCCAGTTTAGCATTTATTTGCCAAGTGAATATCAATTGAGAGAGCTTATCTCAGTCATGAGTAGCGAATGGTTGGAGGAATCAGAGCTTTCCTCTGATGTGATCCGTTTGGACACACCCTCTATAACTATACGCTGTGCTTATAATTCTGATCGATTTAATGCTCTTTATAATCCTGTTGTGGGGATCAACATCATGTCTGAATCTTTTGCACTTAAACTATTTAAAAATCTTGTCTTAACCCCCACAACAAAGGTCATAAAGGAATCTTCGGGACGATTAGTCCCCAGTCTTAGAATTATTAATGTCCTACCTCTTACGGTAGAAGGCTCCATGGTTCATTTGAACTTCTATATCTTTGATAAATGGGACTTCGACCTATTGATAGGACAACCTTTTAGAAGACTCCTTTATGAAGGTCATACTGGAAAGCTACACATTTCTTTTGGACAAGCCTTTAAATTCCCAATAACAATTTCACACTCCTTAAATAATAAGGCCGAGTCATATCTTTTGCCTGATCCTATGGAGGAGGTAAAGGCTGCATCTCTTGAACTTTTAGAAGAATCAGACTTAGAAGACGAAACTCCTTTCTTCATAGAAGAAGAAGCCGAGCCTTCTGAACCTAAACCCTTAGATGAGTTTGCAGAAACACCTAGACCCCCCATAGAGCTTAAAACTTTACCACCCGGTCTTATCTATGCTTTCCTAAACAATAATCCAGAGTTTCCTGTGATCATTAGTGATAAACTCACTCAGGAGCAAACTCTGCGATTGATGACCATTCTTGAGAAACATCACTCAGTTTTCGGCTACTCACTCCAATATCTTACAGGAATCGGTCCTATGATTTGTACCCATCGTATTCCAACAGATCCTTCTGTTTCACCTTCTCGAGAGCCCCAACGTAGACTTAACAACACTATGAGAGAGGTGGTTAAAAAGGAAGTTATAAAGTTACTGCATGCAGGGATTATATATCCTGTGCCGCATAGTGAGTGGGTGAGCCCAGTTCAAGTTGTGCCTAAAAAGGGAGGCATGACTGTTATTATGAATGAAAAGAACGAGCTAATTCCGCAATGCACCATCACAGGATGGCGGATGTGCATAGACTATAGAAAACTAAACAAAGCCACGAGAAAGGATCACTTTCCTTTACCTTTCATAGATGAGATGCTAGAGCGGTTAGCAAACCATTCGTTCTTCTGTTTCTTAGATGGATATTCAGGGTATCATCAGATCCCGATCCATCCCGATGATCAAAGCAAAACCACTTTTACATGCCCATATGGAACTTATGCTTACCGTAGAATGTCTTTTGGGTTATGTAATGCACCAGCTTCTTTTCAAAGATGCATGATGTCTATATTTTCTGATATGATTGAAGAGATTATGGATGTTTTCATGGATGATTTCTCTGTTTATGGAAAAACTTTTGATAGTTATCTTGAAAACTTAGACAAGGTTTTGCAAAGATGTGAAGAAAAGCACTTAGTCCTTAATTGGGAAAAATGTCATTTCATGGATAGGGAAGGAATAGTGCTGGGACACTTAGTGTCTGAAAGAGGTATTGAGGTAGATAAAGCTAAAATTGAAGTAATTGAACAACTACCTCCACCTGTGAATATAAAAGGAATTCGAAGCTTTCTTGGTCATGCTGGTTTTTATCGTAGATTCATAAAAGATTTTTCATTTATTGCTAGACCACTTACTCTTTTACTAACCAAGGATGCTCCTTTCGAATTTGATGATGCATGTCTAACATCTTTTAATTTATTAAAGAAAGCACTCATCTCTGCACCAATCATTCAACCCCCTGATTGGTCGTTGCCTTTTGAAACTATGTGTGATGCCAGTGATTATGCTGTGGGGGCAGTTTTGGGACAAACTAAAAATAAGAAGCATTATGCAATTGCTTATGCCAGTAAAACTTTGACAGGAGCTCAACTTAATTATGCAACCACTGAAAAAGAGCTTCTGGCTGTTGTCTTTGCCATTGATAAATTTAGATCTTATTTAGTTGGAGCTAAAATAATTGTTTACACTGATCATGCTGCACTAAAATATTTGCTCACTAAAAAAGATGCTAAACCTCGCCTGATTAGATGGATCTTATTACTCCAAGAATTGGACTTAGAAATAAAAGATAAAAAGGGAGTAGAAAATTCTATTGCTGATCACTTGTCTAGAATGTATTTTAAGAGTCCACAGGAAACCCCCATCAATGATTCACTCCGAGACGACATGCTCTACGGGATTAACAGGTCTGACCCCTGGTATGCAGATATTGTTAATTTTATGGTTTCAGGGTATGTACCACCAGGAGCAAACAAGAAGAAGCTTATTCAAGAAACTCGTTCACATATATGGGATGAGCCATACCTCTTCCAAGTATGCTCTGATGGCTTACTCAGGAGATGTGTGACCACTGAGGAAGGATGGAAGATCATCGACAGATGCCATTCATCACCATATGGAGGTCACTATGGAGCATTCCGTACACATTCAAAGATCTGGCAGTGTGGATTCTACTGGCCTACAATGTATGAAGACACGAAGCAATATATCAGAAGATGTGGGCCATGTCAAAGGCACGGGAACATAAATACAAGGGATGCAATGCCACTCACCAACAACCTTCAGATTGAGCTCTTTGATGTCGGGGGAATAGACTACATGGGTCCATTTCCTCCATCAAAGAAGTGTGAGTACATCTTGGTGGCGGTTGACTATGTCTCCAAGTGGGTAGAGGCATTACCTTGCAAGCATGCCGACAACATCAGTTCAAAGAGGATGTTTGAAGAAATTATATTTCCAAGATTTGGAGTCCCCAGAGTAGTGTTAAGTGATGGAGGAGCACACTTCATCGACAAACGCTTCAAGCAATATCTATCAAAACATGGAATCCGCAGACAAGTGGCCAAGCAGAGTTCCAACAAGCAAATCATGAATATTCTTCAGAAGACAGTAAATGAAATGGGAACGGTGTGGAAAGACAAGTTACCCGATGCACTCTGGGCATACCGGACAGCATACAAGACCCCAATTGGAATGTCTCCATACCAATTGGTGTACGGGAAGACTTGCCACCTACCTATTGAACTAGAGTTCAAAGCACACTGGGCCATAAAGAGATGGAATATGGACCTAGACGTTGCTGGAGATCATAGAAGAATGCAACTATCAGAATTGGAAGAATGGCGAGAGAAAGCATATCACAATTCAAAGATCTACAAAGAAAGAGTCAAAAGGTGGCATGACAAGAGAATCAAGAAGAAGGAGTTCACACCCGGAGATAAGGTATTACTTTTTAATTCCAGGGTGAAGCTTTTCGGGCATGGGAAACTCCAAAGCAAATGGGAAGGACCATTCAAGGTAATTAATTCATCATCCCACGGAGCTATCACACTTCAAAATGACGAAGGTACGTTATTCAAGGTAAATGGTCAACGCCTTAAATTATTCTTAGAGCCCAATAAAGAATTAGAAGAAATAGACGTAGTCCATTTTTACCTTCCCATGGAGAATTAGAGCCCGACTTTTTTTAGTCTGATGTTTTTGGGTCATATATATATATTTCTAAATATTTTTGCATCTAGAAACGCGCTCGAGAAAGTGGGTCCACAGAGGGGCCAGAGAGAGGGCGGGCGCCCAGATCAGGTGGGCGGGCGCCCAGATCCTGTTCCCCCTCGGTCCCGATTTTCTCTGTTATATAAAATGCACTTCTGGTAATCCGAATAATCCCTCAGATGGAAAGTTTCGCACGCACATCGACGGGAGCAACCCGAACAACCCTTAGAGGCACTTTTGACCCCTATATAAACAGACCCCGGACATCAGTTTTCAAACACCAAGCCACCAAGCCTTCTCTTCTTCTTCAATTAGAGCTTGATTAGTTCCTTGCTGCTCCAATGGCCGAGAAGTTCCACGATGATTGGGAGGTCGTCCCCTTCAACCTCAACATGGAGCCTGTGGAAGACCCCGATGCTCGTGCTCTCGTCCCGGCCAACACAGAGCGACAGCTAGAAGCCATGCCATTACGCCAACGCAGCTCCGTCCAATCCTACCTTGCTCAACCAGTTATCACCGCACTGCCACAACCCCTACTCCTCAAGGGATCATCACCCAAGACGAAGACCACCATCAAGGTGCCAACCGACACAAGGATCCTTCCACCTAGACCCAATGAGAGGGTCGTTGGAGTCAAGACCAACCGAAGCGGCGAGATCAGCAGTATTCTCTACACTACGAAGGAGGAAAGGCCTTACTTCGAAGGGATTAGAGCAGCCAAAGTCCGTTTCATCCCTCCAAAGGCAGCCCCGAAGCATGCTCTCAATGCTTTTGAGACACCTCCCAAGCGTCGTAAAACTATAATGGATATTGATGAGGACGTTCGCAGACTAGACAGAGTTATCATAGACCTCCAGTCCTCGATTAATTCCCTCACTAGGCAGCTCTCTAACCACAACATTGTTATACTAGGCCTTAGGCATGATCTTGCCAGTGCCAACAAGAAGATTAAGGAATTAGAGCGCCACTAAGTTATCTAGATTAGACCTTGAGGCAAATGCATCTTAGTTATCTATCTTTAAATTCGGTTTAGGTTTACTATTATCATCAGTTTGCTATCAGTTTACTACTAGTCTTTTGTAATAAATGCCTCAAGGTTAATAAAGAGTAGTATTATTATTATTATGTCTTGTGTGTCTCTACTTTATTTTTGTGCAAGAAAGCAGAAAACAAGTATGGGGGAGATCCCTCGACACGCCAAACACACTTCGACTACACCACTCCACGATTCAGGTACACACTCTGCACACTTTACTTTACACATATCTTGGATTATGCAGAATATTGTTTCCGACATGATAAAGATTAAAATGTTTCTAATCATGATTAATCTCACTCTATGATATTTCCTGAAACTTGCAATTATTAAAAAATCACTTTAAAAAACCTGTGTTACTTAAGACAGTATGGAATGTGAGATGGTAGAGTTTGAGTTTCTTATTCTTGATATCATTGTTGCTTGGAGAATTTATTTCAAAATTAATTCTAGCTACCATCCTCAGTGTTTTATATGCCTGATAAAACTGAAAATATTAATTATGATTATAAAGGATATCTACTCTGTATTGAGTTTGTTCAAAATGAGTTAGACCCTTGTTGAGAGATTTATCATGCTCCTAAGATCAAGACATTTATTCAGAAAGATTCACTCTTCCGAAGTATTATTGCATTAGAGGCATGGGCTATGCAAAAATAAAGATATTTCGAGGAAATAAAAAGGAGCAAGTGCTCGACAACCTCGCAAAAAAAATGGACAAGTGTCCGGCAGTAGAATTAGGGGTACCTCGGTATCCACTTAAAAAAAAGAGAGAAAAAGAAAATGATAGCCCATGGTCCCTCTAATAAGAAATATGCCAGCAAGAGTTGACAAAGATTTTAATTTCCAAAGTCTTTGATCTAAGAGTATGACATTCCCCTCCTCGGATCCCGTTTTGATTAGGCAATAAATACAAAGTAAGTATGCTTGAGAATTTTTGCAAATTAAAACAACCTCAGTGAGATATAGAAAAGATAATGAGTGATCTGAGAGAACCTATGAGGATAAAAAGGTATGCTAACTTTCTTTCAAAAATATACAAAAACTCCAAGTGACAGGATTGAGAAGAAAGGATCTTTACTCTTAACTATATACTTCCCTGACTATAGTACATAGTGGAATTTTAACACCCTATAGTTATGAAAAGAATGTTTTAAAATGCTTTACCCCAAATATTGTTCTTAACTGTTGACGGTCCTTAAGTATCAAATTTAATTATCAAATAAATAAAGAAAAGGATCCAAATGAAATCAACATCTAGATTTAGGGTTTTATCTGACAGAATTCCACGAGTTTTGGTGTTTGTCTATTTCTGCAGGGGGTTATCAGGAAATACGGAAGAAAGGCCCACACGTCGGGATTACATAGAGATATTAATGTGCCGCGCAATTATCTTACATCTAGAAGACTCCAGAAGCCACGAGACCGAAGCGGAGGCGAAACGGGGCCAGAGGCAGGGCGCCCGCCCTCCTGCCCTGGGCGCCCGCCCCCTCTGGGAGTCCAATCAGGACTCTGCTTCGCGGGAGATCTCCACCGACCTAAAGGATGAATCTAAACCATACAATCTATGTCGGTTTGATCCAACGGCCCATATTCACTTGAAGGGACTATAAAACCAGACCCCCTGGCCCCTGGAGGAGAGAGCCTCTCAACCCTAATTCATTGTTCCATCAAGGGAGAAGAAGCCTCTGATCAAGATTAGAGCCACCACATCAATTAGATATCTAGATTAGCATAGCTACATAGGATTAGAACTAGAAGGAGTCAATCTTCGATTGGTTTCCGGATCTGTCAAGAGGATTCTTGGTAATTCTCTAATTGTGCTTCTAATTGCTTTCTAATTATCTTTGTTCTTCAATATTATGAATATGACTTTGTTCTACTTCAATATATTGCTTATGACTTTGCTCTACTTGCTTATATTCAAGATTATATTGTTCTTAGTTTATCATAGTTATGTACTTGGCTTAGTTAGATTCGATCTATATACATGCTTAGGATCGTATAGCGTTTATCCATTGGATCCATGGGTAAATGATAGATATTGTGTAGGCGTGGTGCTTATACCGTATTTATCTGCGATTGTACCCAATATGCCAGATCGTGGGCTGGTTCGTGATAGTGACAGCTTCATTGATTCTTATATAGTCCCCCTCTCGTGTATTGGGCTGGCAGAGCAACATTATTACTGGGGAGTGATTGCTATGTTTCTCATTTACCTTGCTAATATCACTATGCATGGGCGTAGTCTTGTCTCGCAATGATTGCTAAGTATGCTTGCACTAACTATGATAATGCTAGACTATATAGTTGAGAATAACTTAGGGAATATTCTTGTAGTTCGTTCTAATACCATGCTAATGACTTTCTAGAGTATCGAATTGAGGTGCTTATCATATTTATTATGTGGCTAGATCAGATTAATTATCCTTGTCACTATTCATTATTTCATATATCTTTTATGTGACACTTATCCCTGTATGAAGAGTTAGATATAATGTTCTCAATTATACATGCAATGATAGATGCTCAATCTCATATTCTATTCTGTAATCAATATTGATGATTGCTAATCCCTTCCCAGTGGTAAAAATATAAATAACGATACCTGAAATACTTCCCGGTTAAAATGCTACATCGGTATTAATCTGTGCGCTTGCAGATCCCATTCATTATTTATTTAGAAGAGCAATTGCATATTTCAATACCGCGTCTCTTATATCATGCTGGGGATGACAACTTGGCTTAAGTGGTGTGAGGGATAGGTTTGGCATTTTTGGCACTGTTACTAGATTTAGAGAACTTAGTCTACTTTTGGTAATGATGTTAAGAATACCCAACATTAACCATCCTTTTCTCGAGGACGAGTAAAAGCCTAAGTATGGGGGTATTTGTTGACGGTTCTTAAGTATCAATTTTAATTATCAAATAAACAAGAGAAAGGACCAATATGCAACCAACACCTAGAATTAGGGTTTGATCTAACAGAATTCTACGAGTTTTGTTGTTTATCTGTTTCTGCAGGGGTTTATCAGGAAATAAGGAAGAAAGGCCCGCATGTCAGGATTACATAGAGATATCAACGCACCGCGCAATTTTCTACCATCTAGAAGACTCCAGAAGCCACGGGAAGAAAGCAGAGGCCGAAAGGGGCCAGGCCCAGGGCGCCCGCCCTGAGGACCTGGGCGCCGGCCCCCCTCTGGATGCCAATCAGGACTCTCTTCGCACACGATGTTCCACCGACCTAAAGGATCAAAGATAACGTCGTACCACATCACCTACCGACCCAAAAATGCATAGAGGAGGAGGACTATATAAGGAGACCACCCTGGCCCCTGGAGGAGACAAGAAGTTATCATAGAGTTGAGGGGTGCCCTCGAAGGAAAACCTCTTCTCTAAATAAAATTTCTTTTTAGGCTTAGCAACCAATGTAAGTAGAAATAGATCTTCTAGTTTCTACTAGATTGAGAGAGATAGAGTGGAGGTGTAGATTGGAGGAAGCCCGGCCTGTCGGTGTCTACACCGAGCTTGTACCTGCAGGATCAAGTTCTCCTAACCCGAGGCTTGCTCCTAGGATTCTTCAGTTTTTCGACTTCTAAATTCTAGTAAGTTCTTGTTTTATTGTTATTTTGGTTTATGAGTTTACTTTAATCTCTTCGCATATAGTTTAGAGTAATCATTGCTGGCATAAACGTGGTGTTTAGGCTGGGGTACTCATAGATATTCCCTGACTAGCTAGACCGTGGTAGTAGTGAGGAACGTCACACTTCCAGAGTTACCTTGGCAGACCATATCTCGTTAGCAGGAAGGATAGGGTTTATAAGCATGGGTTGAACATCCTTTGTGGTGTCTAGATTCCGTTAGCCTCCCCAATAGAATAGTAGATCATCCTTACCAAGGTTAGAAGGAGACTACGGTTGTAGTCTTCTCTATTTATCACTCACATCGAGAAACATTCTTTGTTGCCTAAAGGGTTAGTAGTAATAGACCGGGTTAGTCAGATGCACTCTTTCTCCTAGTGGTAAAAAAATAAATACGATACTCTGGATAACCTCTCGGGTGAAGTGCTCACCGATATCCGTGCACTTGCGGATCAATTCCTTATTGCGTTCCCAAATATCAACAATGAGTATCCTAGCCCACACACCACGTTTACGCTAGAGATGATTACTCTAAACTCTACGCGAAGAGATCAAAGTAAACTCATAAACCAAAGAACAATAAAACAAAGAACTTACTAGAATTTAGAAGTCGAAATACTGAAGAATCCTAGGAGCAAATCTTGGGTTAGGAGACTTGATCCTGCAGGTACAACCTCAGAGTAGACACCAACAGGCCGGGCTTCCTCCGATCTACAACTCCACTCTATCTCTCTCAATCTAGTAGAACTAATTCTACTCTCACATTGGATGCTAAGCCCTATGAGGTGAGAACCCTAAGGAACCTCTGTCTCTGAATCCTCTCTGGAAAATATGCTAATGAATAATGGGGATTCTATTTCTCCAGGGGCCAGGGGCCTTGCTTATATAGCCCTCTCAAATGAATCTGGGCCGTCGGATCAAACTGACCTTGATTGAACGGTTCTCCTTGATCCTCAAAGGCGATGGAGCATAATCCGCGTGATGCATCCTGATTGGCCACCATAGGTGGACGGTCGCCTTGTAAGTGCATTCGCCCCCGATGTGGGTTTTGATAATTAATGACAACCAAATTAGGGACTAACATGTTTATCGAGCATAATCTACAGGTGTTAGTCCATTGATGGAATTGAACGAAAACATTCGGTGAATTATAGCACCCCTAAATTTCCAATGGATGAACGGTGTTTCGACTCAAGTGGCTACAAAGTTTTTATTCTTTGCTTGAATTATAGGAAATGCCGCACTATCAAGAGGGATGCAAATTGAGTTGGTAAGATGAGGATAAGAGTGCTCAGGTCAACTTAGCTCTTGCGCTTGAGAGACACACCCTGCACGCACGAACAACTAGGAAATTTCTTCTCTGCCAGGGTGAGCCGGTAGTACCTACCCTCAGGGCCGGTGGTACCGGTAGTGCCAGCCCTTCTCCTGAGTTTTGCGAGAAAATGAACTACCGGTAGTACCGGGCTCGGGCCGGTGGTACCGGCCAGCACCAGTAGTACCGGTGTGAAACGCCGGTAGTACCGGCAGGCCAAATCTGCGCTGACTTTGGTTGCGGAGATTTGAACTGCCGGTGGTACCGACAATGGTCGGTAGTACCGACAAAAGCCCGGTGGTACTGGTAGGCTTATTTCTCACAAATCCTAGAGACTTCTTACCGTTAGATCTGAGGTAGCCGGTGGTACCGGTGGTTGCCCCGGTAGTACCGGCAGTTGTTCAGGACCTATGTATAAATAGCTCTTCCCTCATTTCTAATCATTAGCTCTCCCATTCATTCAACTCTAGATCTGAGAAAATAGTCTCCAAGCTTTGACTCACCCACTCTCTCTCCCTCTTTGCTCCTAGACTTCACTCCTTGAGAGATTCGAGCTAGAGAAGTGAGATTAGAGAGTTGGGAGCTTCGATTTGTGACTTGAGCACTTGGTTTCTTTGTCTTGCCGGTTTGATTTGCATTTGTTACTCTTGGGTTCTTGGAACCCTAGCCGGCTAGGCGTTCTTCGTGGCTGCCCGTGTTGATTCATTTGTGAGGGCACCCCGAAGTGTTTGTATAACCCCTTTGATTCTTAGTGGAAATCTTGAGCTAACCTGTGTGGTTGCTTGAGGGAGGAGACCTAAGTGGTCGGACCTTCGTGGTCACCTCAACAACGGGACATAGGAACTCCTTCGTGGGGATTGCCCAACCTCGGGAAAAATATCTTGTCTTGTTGTGGAGGTAGCATCGACTACCCTTGTTCTTGTGTTCTTCGTGTTCTTCCTCTCTACTCCCTTTCATAGGTGAACAAGGGCCGATCTACGTTTTGGAGAAGAACCGAGCCAAGAGAACTTCAACATCATCCTCTACTACATCTTGGAGAGTGGGGTAACTCTCAGATCTGAAATCAAAACTCAATCTACTCTGATTTTGTAGCTCTCATAGGGCATCGGTAGTACTGGCTGTCTTACACCGATAGTACCGGCCCAAACTGTCGGTAGTACCGGCAGGCATTTAACTTCCGCAACTTGAGTTTTTGAGTTTCAGGTTTTTAAGATACGCCTATTCACCCCCCTCTAGGCTAATTAGATCATTTCAATTGGTATCAGAGCAAGGTTCCTCGTACAAACGCTTTACCGCGTGAGGAGCAACATTGGCCAAGATGGATCCAATGGCACAAAAGCAAATTGTTGACCAAATCACAGCACAGATCACTGCATCCTTGCAGCTTCAGCAACAAGAGCAAATGCAGAAGATGCAAGCAGAGCTTGATAAGATGAGAGAGCTCCTAGGCAAAAAGAGTCATGAATCAGATAGCAAAGATGAAAATGAAGATAGTAGCAAAACATCAAAGAACTACAACAAAGCTAGCTTTGACTATGGTGGTTCAAGCAAGAATCCAACCTTGCCAATGATCAATCCTGGAAAACCATCTCCATTTGATGGTGTAAGGTACACCGATTGGGCTCATAGGATGAAGCTACATCTCATAGCCGCAAGATGTTGGGAAGTGGTGGACATTGGAGTAAATCCACCGCAAGATCCAAATGAGTGGACACTTGAAGATGAGAGAGACTTTCACCTAAATGCAATGGCAGCCACCTTGATCTTGCAATGCCTCACTCCGGAGGACAACAACAAAGTAAATGGTATGGTGAATGCAAAGCAAATCTGGGACACTTTGAAGGTGTCATTTGAAGGAGATAAAAGTGTAAGAGTTGGAAACATTGAACTCTTACAAAGTAAGATTGAGAATTTTTGCATGATTGAGGGAGAAACAACAAAGGCCATGTTTGATAGATTCATGTCCTTGATCAACCAAATTAGAGCACTTGGAGCAACAACATGGGATGACAACTCTGCAGCAAGAAAGATATGTAGGGTGTATAGACAAAAGAACAATATGCTTGCCTCTGTCATTATGGAGAAAGACAACTACCACACGATCACACCTCAAGAGATGCTTGCAAAATTGATGCATCATGAAGTCTTGGATGATGAAGCTAAGGAGACAATCAATCAAAGAAAGAGCATTGCACTCACGGCATCACATGGAAGTGAGTCAAGTCATTGCAACAAAGGGTGTTGTGAGCATAAGCATAATGATGACGATGATCTTGATAAAGAGCAAGCTATGCTAGTGGGAAACTACAAGAATTACTTGAGAATGAAGAAAGATAATATGAGGAGATATGGAGGAAACAAGCCATACAAGAAGAGGTTTTGCTATGAGTGTGGTGACACTGGCCATCTTGCGGCCGATTGTCCTAACAAAGAGGAGAGGTCAAGATACAACAAGCAAGGTGACAATAAGTACAAGGATAAGAAGAGAGGTGAAGCACATCTAGGTCAAGAATGGCAATCTGACAGTGACAGTGATGATGACAATGACAATAAGAAGAAGAGTATGGCTGCCCTCGCCATACAAGAGGCATCTTCCTCAACAAACATCTTCACCAACAATGCTTCATCGACCTCTCTCTTCACCCGCACTTCTTCATCACCTAGACTCTTCGCCAACCTCTCCGACGATGACCATGACACTCCTACATGCCTCATGGCAAGAGGAGATAAGGTACAATTTGACTCTCCCACTCACACCACTAGTAAATATGATAGTGATGATGAAGATGATGGAAACTATGCATCAAATCTCATTAAGAAATATGGTAAAGCTGCTGCAACTAAAATCCTAAAGCTAATATATGCTAAAGATAAGCTTGAGTCATGCATTGAGTCGCAAGGGGAATTGCTCCTAGAGGAAAGGGAGAAGAACCAAGGACTTGAAGCATGTCTCTCCAAGGAAAAGGAGATGGCTGATAAGTTGAGTGTAGAATTGTCTTTAGCCAAAGATGCTAGTGATCATTTGTCTAAGGAACATTCTTCACTTAATGACTCTTTAGCTAGCCTAAAGAATGATCATAGTTTGGCTCAAGAGAGCCTTACAAGCTTGATAACTAAATATCATGAGCTTGAACTAAACTATGACAAGCTTTGGACTAGCACCTCTACCATTTCCAAGGATTCCAAAGCTTCAACAAGTAAAAGCTGTGAAAGATGCTTAAATGTTGATATAAATGCTTGTGTTACTAACCTTGTTGAGCTAGCAAAGAAGGACAAGGAGATCCAAAGATTAAACACAATTGTCAAGATTGGTTGCAAGTGCAAGGACAAGCAACCGACAAATGTGTTCAAGGCATCAAGGCACCCCATAATCAAGGATGGCCTCGGTTACAATAGGTATAATGGTAAGGCCAATGGAAGAAACATGATAAATGGGTCCTACAATTGCACTTACAAACAACAAGAACATCAAGAAGAAGCAAGTGGAGATGCCCAAGCAACAAGTGCCTATTTCACACAATCACATTTGTGATTACATGTGTTGTTGGGACAAGAATGGCAAGATTGTTGTGAAGTATGTGGGTGCCCTTAAGAAGAGACAAATCTTAAGGAGTGTTTGGGTGCCCAAGTCTTATATTTCTAACCCCCTAGGTCCCATCTCGGGACCTAAAACAAAAGCTTAATCTCGTGTTGTAGGAATACTCCTCCAGTGGACCAAAATGGGTGCTTGATAATGGATGCACCAATCATATGACCGGAGAGAAGAACATGTTCACCTCCTTTCAATCAAATTAAGTTGCAGGTGAAAGGATTGTCTTTGGTGACAATAATAAAGGAGATATCCTTGGTTTGGGTAAAATTGCTATCTCAAATGTTAATTCAATTTCAAATGTATTACTTGTGAATTTGTTGGGATACAATTTGTTGTCCATCTCACAACTTTGTGAGAAGGGTTACAATTGTCTCTTTACGGATAAGGGTGTGGAAGTCTCTAGAAGGTCGGATTCCTCTATTGCTTTTATGGGTCAACTAAAGGGCATGCTCTATCTAGTTGATTTCTCATCTAGTAGAGTGGGGTCCAAGACTTGTTTAGTGGCAAAATCTAGCATGGGCTGGTTATGGCATCGCTGTCTAGCTCATGTTGGGATGAGGAACTTGGCCGATCTTCAAAGAGGTGGATACATCCTAGGACTAACAAATGTTTCTTTTGAGAAAGATAGAATTTGCAGTGCATGTCAAGCGTGAAAGCAAGTTGGAGACAAGCATCCCACTAAGAACATCATGACTACATCAAAGACCACTTGAGTTACTTCACATGGACTTATTCGGACCCAATGCTTATATAAGTATTGGAGGTAACAAATATGGTTTTGTAATTGTAACACCCCAGTGTTATGGTTGCATTGATCATGTGCATAGCATGAGCATCATCATCCACTCAAAGCATATCATGATCATCATCTATCTTGAGCCATGTCATTCTATGCAATTATATGATTTAAATTGCTAAAATAGGCTTCCTATGCTTATGTTTGAGTGAACCATGCTTGTGTTTGTGCTCTATGCTTTGGTAATTAGTTTATCTAGGCTTAACTTAACCTTGGGAACAATGTTCATGTTGATCACTTCTCCAAAATATGCCTTTAAGTCATACTTGTATATGTAGGCCCTAAAAACCTCTTTTCCTTAGGCTTTTAAAAAGTGTTTCATAAAATGTTTGCATGTCAAAACTTCCTACAGCAAAGTTGTAGCAAATTTTATATGGAACAAAAGTTGTTTTATGGGAATCTCATGAAAATGATTACAAATAGCTCAAAAGTGACCCACAAGGCAGATTTGGGGCTGTTTTCAACACTTAGAAAAATTTCTAAGTCGTGGATCGAAACCAGTTTGCTCGATCGGTTTTGAAAACTTCATACCTCTCAATCCAGGCCGATCTAGCTTTTGCTCCAGTTGACAAAGTTGTAGATCTCGGCTAGCACTCCAACTTTGTCAACTACACCATCTCCTAATTCGCTCTGGTTTGGGAGTAAATCGTCGACGAAGTTGCTCTGTCAGTCGGTGATCGCGAGGTCTGATTCAGAGCTGAGCTCGCCGGCGTGGATGTCCCGATCGACACCTGTCCGCCAGATGTCGCCCGTACGCTGGCGATGGCCCCGCTCGTCAGCTCCCAGCGCGCGCATGACGTCCACGGCGACGCGCCGGACGCAGTGGACGCGTCCACTCTCGCCATTCACGCCCTCACTCGCCAGAAGAGCGCCCGCAGCGAGCTCACCGTCGCGAGCTCACTCCGGCGAGCTCGTACGCGCTCCTCGCTGCGTCCCTGCCCACCAAACTTCACCCACAGCTCCGCCGTGAGCCACTCTTCACTTTCCACCCTCTAACTCGCCGAGAAACCCACCGGTGAGCCGACATTTCCTTCTTCCCCAAAATCGGGTCGCCGTGACCTTCCTCTCCGGCGAACTCAATGCCGAGCCTTGTGAAGCCTCTCGTCGTCCCTGGTTAGGTCCTAGAGGTAGCTTAGGTCCTTAGCGAGCTTTTGCGCCACTTGGTGGACGCTCTACCAAGCTCTCCATCGCCGGACACGGTGCGCAGCGCCGCCGTGCTTCCGCCGGAGATGGGTGCTCTCGTGGCCAGCGTGTTTCACGAGGATCCAAGCCAAGCTGCGTACCTAGGAAGCTTCGCCGTAGTCCGCTGGTGCTGTAGAAGGCCTTATGTCGCGCTCTACCGGCCTGAGGGTTCCGGCGTAACGCCGAGCACCTCCGCCGAGCCGCCATCGTCGACGGTGAGCCCCTTCCGGTGGCTCCGCCGTGGGAAAAGTGGGATCAATCGAGTCGCTAGAATCTGGGGATCACGTTGGTGCCCTTGGTTTGGCCGGAGACCTCGCCGTCGCGGAGAAATCGCCGGCGAGAGTCGCCTCGGCCGTGAGGGAGAAGAACCTGACAGACGGGGTCCACTGTCAGTGTCACCTCCTTCCCTCCTTTTCTTTTTTTCAAAATCTGGATTTTTGGCTTTCTTACAAAAAAATCATATCTCCTGTTTCTGAGATCCAAAAATTGTGAAACCAATTTTGTGGTATTCCTTGAGATGGCTAGTTTTTAATAAAAATATAAAATGAACCATGTTTTCTGGGAAAATATTTATTAAGGATTTAATCATGTTATTCTTGGATAAATTCATATCTCTGGTTATACTGTTTAGTTTGCTCAGAAACTTTTATGGTAGTCTCTGTGTGGTATTAGAGTGCTTTGATATATATTTCATGATTTTTGGAGTACTGCAGCTTTGATAGGTAATTTATGATTGAACTTTGGATTGTTTCCTTGATTAAATTATATAAAATAATTGGTACTTATGCTGGTGCTCTACTTTGGTAGTAAACCTGTTTATGGCATTCCTCATGTGTAAATAATCTGAAATCTGTTGTTTGGCAATATACAAGTCATGTTTTCCAATTTATGAAATAAGCACCTAGCTACATGTTAAATGCATATCTTTAGTTTGGTATGTGCAATTGCTCTGAAATTTTTATGGTGATGCTTTGGTGCTATACTTGTTCCTCTGTAATTTTTGTAGATTTTTCTGAGCACCTTGACTAATATCTTGTAATTATGCTCCTTTCTAGAATTAATTAATAAATGCCTTGTTAAGTATATGTTTGAGGGTTATCATCTGATGTTCTGGTAACCTTGTGATATGCTTGTGCTCATAAGCCATGTGGTTGTCATGAATCTTGCGGTGATGCCTAAAGATGATTTGTAGACAATTTCATGAGCTTTCCAGAATGTCCTCATTTATGTTTGTTGGAACTGTCTATCATTAGTTATGATTTATTTACTGAGTTGCTACTGTTTTGTGTTGCTTGCTGTTTTAGTATCATGTTAAGTTTTGGGCTGAGTAACTTGTTAGCTTGTGAGAACTTGTTATAACTGTGTACTCCGTAAATGAGTGCCCAGTGAGTCCATTATGTTAGCAAGCATTCATTCTTGTGTATGCACATCTTCTCATTCACCGGGCATGCAATAGGTGCACCGGACGTGGCAGTTTCCTTCGAGCTCCAAGCGAACCCCGAAGGCCAGGAAGGCAGCCAGGAGGTGGAGGTCCAGCAAGTCGGACCCGAGGAGCCAGAAGAAGAAGTTGAGTGCCCAAGTCACGAGCCTGCCTCGTTCGTGAAAGGCAAGCCCCGGAGCATTCTAAGCCTCCCTTTACTTTTGAAAGTTTACTTCTATTGATGCATTAAGTATAGGAGTTGTGATGAAGCCCTTGCTGCATTTTGACTCCATCCTTGTCGAGATACTCACTACCTGGTTATAGAGTTAGGATCGAGTAGCAGCTTAGCCATGCTTAAACGGTAGAAGTCGGGTGATTTCCTGTCACCTGCGCGATATAGGGTTATGTCGGATCACGATGGTCTATATGTGATATCGTGGATGGAACCTGATTAATTTGACTTAAGCTGGGCGGAGTTTTGCAAGTTTGTAGTAACTCCGTCTGTGGCAGCTAAGGACCGATCGTTGTACGTCCTCTTGTCTTGTTGAACGCATGCCTGACACTTAGTTGGCCGGATAACTCGTTCTGACCGCGAAGCCGAGTAGTATGACTCAGGCCGGAAGACCGGCAAGTATAAAGTGCGCACTACCGGAGGAAGTGCGGTGTGCGGGGGACCATTGGCGTAAGCCCAAAGGCAGGTGAGTTAAAATTCCTGACCTCCCTGGCAGAGTGGTAGCCCTGGGAGTGCGGCGCTGATCGGAGTCGCGATTCCTGAGTTGTACCAAAGGTGACCCGTTGGCTCTCCGACGGGGGATGCTTGGGTGAGTGCTAGGAATAACCCTCCAGCTGGATAGGAATTCGATTTGAATCGCCGTCTCTCACGGTCAGTGAGAACTTGACAGAGCAGCGGCAAACGTAGCATTCACTAATGAACTTGGTTCCTGATAATGATGATAGCAAGGAAGAACTTAAGATGAACTTGATATGGTTATTATTGCTTGTATTAATCAAGTGAAGTGCTTTAGTTCAGGTGCTAATCTAAGTGGTAGGGTGATGATAAATAAATAAGATGCTCTCACATTGAGTCAGTCATAATAAAGGCTTTTGGCAAAAATGTCGAGTCGACCAGCTCTTCTTTTATATCTTAGCCTTGCATGATCCTTGGTGTCTTTATGTTTTACTAGACGGGTAAGTCTAGCTGAGTACATTATCGTACTCAGGGTTTATTCCCACCCGTTGCAGATGACATCTTCTATGACGGTTTGTGCAAGACCTGTCTCCATCCCGCTGGGGATGAGGACTAACCGTTGGGCACGGTTCTCTAACAACCTCGTATCTGATGCTTTTGGAAGGATGGCATAGACTCTGGCAGTCATTTGAACTTAAGAACTGAATTTGGAAAGAGTGTGTGTAACTATTTTGCTTCCGCTACTTCGACTTGTGTTGTAATAACTTAATACTCCGATGTGGTGCCGCTTCGACGGCAATGTATGACTTTGTAACATTCGCTGTGTTTCTGTTGAACTATTACGATCTTGGTTTGTTGCAAGTTGGTTTGAAGTCCTTCGTGATTTCAATTGACTACCGGGATTATATGGGCTCAAGTTTGGAAACTGGATTGCTTGTCGATCGTTTCTACACTTGAACTCCTATAATTTGGTCGGTTCTGTGACAGTAATTGTTGATGATTTTTCTCGCTTCACTTGGGTGTTCTTTTTGAGAGATAAAGGTGAAACCCAAGGGATCTTCAAGAAGTTTGCAAGAAGAGCTCAAAGTAAGTTTGAAGTGAAGATCAAGAAAGTGAGAAGTGACAATAGGAGAGAGTTTAGAAACACCAACATTGAAGCTTTCCTTGATAAAGAAGGCATCAAGCATGAGTTCTCGGTTCCATACACTTCACAACAAAATGGTGTTGTGGAGAGGAAGAACCTGACACTCATTGAAGCCATAATAGCAATGTTGGATGAATACTAGATTTCACAAGAAGACTATTGGGCGGAAGCCATCAACACGGCATGTCATACTATCAACCGCTTGTACCTCCACAAGTTGAGGAAGAAAACCGCCTACGAGCTTCTAACCGGTAAAAAGCCTAAGGTGGACTACTTTAGAGTTTTTGGATGCAAGTGTTTCATACTTAATAATAAATTTAAAAGCTCTAAGTTTGCACCAAAGGTTGATGAAGGTTTCTTACTTGGTTATGGTACTAACGAACATGGCTACCGTGTCTTCAATGAGACCACCGGTCAAATTGAAATAGTGGTTGACATGACTTTTTATGAAAGCGACGGCTCTCAAAAGGAGCAAGTCAATGCTAAAATTTTAGGTGAAGAAGAACCATCTCATCAAGTGATCAAAAAGGCTTGCTACCGGTGAAGTGAAACTCGTTGAAGAAGAAGATGATGCACATATGCAAATTCCTCATGATCCAAACTTGCATCATGGGTCAACCAATGCCCATGATGATACTTCAACTTCAAGAAGGGGTCATGACTCAAGGGAATAAGCTAATCAAGATTCACCACAAGCTCAAGACCCAACCAAGGTGGTGATCAAGACAATCAAGATCTTGATTCTCCAATCAACCAAGACTATGAAGATGAAGATGATGGTCTAATTCAAACAAGAACAGCAGTGCCTCACCCAAGAGTTCATCACTCCATCCAATGGGATCATCCTGTTGACAGAATTTTGGGAGACACACAACGAGGGGTAACAAAACACTCTCGTTTAGTTGGTTTTTGTGAATATTACTCTTTTGTCTCCTCGATGTTGCCAAACAGGGTGAAGAATGCTTTGAAGGACCCGGATGGGGTGATTGCCATGCAAGAGGAGCTAAACAACTTCACTAAGAATAAAGTCTAGTCATTGGTGGAAAGACCCAAGCAAAATGTGTGAGGTACCAAATTCGTCTTCCGTAACAAAGAAGATGAGTATGGCATGGTCACAAGGAACAAGGCATGATTGGTAGCCAAAGGTTTCAGTCAAATCAAAGGTTTGGATTTTGGGGAGACCTATGCACCTGCAGCTAGGCTTGAATCTATTCATATATTACTTGCCTTTGCTGCTCACCATGATTTTAAGTTATTTCAAATGGATGTGAAAAGTGCATTTCTCAATGGCCCCCTCTCTAAAACTGTGTATGTGGAGCAACCGCTGGGTTTTGAAGATCCACATCATCCCGACCACGTCTACAAGCTTGACAAGGCACTCTATGGGCTTAAACAAGCCCCTAGAGCTTGGTATGATTGTATCAAGGATTTCCTACTCAAAAAAGGGGTTGAGATTGGAAAGGCCGATCTCACTTTATTTACTCGCAAAGTCAATAATGATATTTTTATATGCCAAATATATGTCGATGACATTATATTTGGTAGTACTAATGCGGACTTTAGTGAGCAATTTAGTAGGATCATGACCAGGAGGTTCGAGATGTCCATGATGGGGGAGTTGACATACTTTCTTGGATTTCAAATCAAGCAACTCAAAGACGGCACATTCATAAATCAAACCAAGTACACCACCGACATGCTAAAGAAGTTTGACATTGACAAGGCCAAACCCATAAAGACACCAATGCCAACAACCGGACATCTTAACCTTGATGGAGACGACAAGGCCATTGATCAAAAGGTATATCATTCCACGATTGAATCTTTGCTTTACCTTTGTACATCTAGGCCTGATATTATGCTTAGTGTGTGCATGTGTGTATTCGAATAGGCAAAAACTCTTGTGAAAAATTGTGTGAATTTTTCAAAAACTATTTTTCACAGCTCAAATGTGTCCATAGTTATGTAATGGCTTCATGAAATCTGGACAAATTTGAGTTGGTTTGAGTATACTATGTGGTTCACCTCCTTTAGAATTTCTGCTCACTAGTTTTTGACCTCCTGCAACTTATGACATTCAAGCATAACTGGAACACAGAGGTTATTTGTCAGTTTTGGGACACAGTTTACATTGATGTAGAGCACAAGATACTTCACTAGATGACTGGGGGCCTTCACTGTCAGTATGGTTACCGCCAGTTCTCTCACCTTTTGGGTTTGATCACCATGTCTGTGATGCTCCTAGCTTATATGGTCATTGTCCAAATGGTGTGGGCAGGGCAGCTTTCATTGAAGGAGCCTAATGTTGATCCGACTACGGCAAATGGTAAGACAGAAGGTCTAAAGCCCTATTTCTATGTGCTCAACAATTTGCTCCGTGCTACTATTGACGCAAAGGTTGGTGATGCTACCTCAGTTCAGAATCATACTCCAACCATCCATGTTTGCTTTGGGCTTAAGAAGAGGTTTAGTGTGACAGATGTCTTGTGGCATCACATTGAGGAGGGTTCCTAGACCTCCGACCAGTCCTTCCCTTATGCTCCGTATCTCATGTATATCATTGAGCAAGTCACTGGCTTTGCATTCTAGCAAGACAGCAAGCACCTGGACTGGAATGTCAGACGTATATATGCTAAGTCCAAGCAAAGGGAAAGGGCTAGCAACAGATGCTAGTGGCAATGGTGCAGCACAGGATGATGAGGTGTAGTGTGACACTGAGTTTGAGCAGCAGCAGGGTTTTCAGTGAACCGGTGCCTTTGATGATGATGATGATGATGATAATGTTGAGTAGTTCACCTACTGCCTTTGCCCGTTGGAGCTTCATGAAGCCTACCCTTTTTGGCATTTGATGCCAAATGGGGAGTGTTAGGCTTATCTCATATGGTATTAGGCTTGGTATTATGATTATCTCGTGTGGTGAACCATGTGGTAAACTTAAACTTTGTGTGTGTGATATGGTTGATTGTAAGCTAAACACCTAAGCTTAATTGTCATATCCTGCTTGTGTTAGCTGTTTTGGGTTTGTGCTGATGCAATGTTGTTTATGAATGGTTATGATAAGTTGTAAGTCCTTTTCTTTCTTGCATAACCATTCAAGTTCTTTCTTTTTATTCTTTGTGATATATCTTGTCATATGCATCACACTTTATTATCTCACACACACTTAGGCACCCCACGGATTGCAAAATTTAGGGGGAGCTTGTTCTTAATGTATGCCATCTCGATTCTAATCAAGATTTGAAATTCCGAATCCAATGCATACATTAAGGGGGAGCTCAACCTGATTTTTGGAATTCAAAAGCTCTACTTCTTTCAATCTTTTATAAGCCTAAGTTGGTTGTCATCAATTACCAAAAAGGGGGAGTTTGTAAGTGCATTCGAACCCGATGTGGGTTTTGATAATTAATGACAACCAAATTAGGGACTAACATGTTTATCGAGCATAATCTACAGGTGTTAGTCCATTGATGGAATTGAACGAAAACATTCGGTGAATTATAGCACCCCTAAATTTCTAATGGATGAACGGTGTTTCGACTCAAGTGGCTACAAAGTTTTTATTCTTTGCTTGAATTATAGAAAACGCCGCACTATCAAGAGGGATGCAAATTGAGTTGGTAAGATGAGGATAAGAGTGCTCAGGTCAACTTAGCTCTTGCGCTTGAGAGACACACCTTGCACGCACGAACAACTAGGAAATTTCTTCTCTGCCAAGCTGAGCCGGTAGTACCAACCCTCAGGGCCGGTGGTACCGGCAGTGCCAGCCCTTCTCCTGAGTTTTGCAAGAAAATGAACTACCGGTAGTACCGGGCTCGGGCCGGTGGTACCGGCCAGCACCAGTAGTACCGGTGTGAAACGCCGGTAGTACCGGCAGGCCAAATCTGCGCTGACTTTGGTTGTGGAGATTTGAACTGTCGGTGGTACCGGCCTTCCACCGGTGGTACCGGCAATGGTCGGTAGTACCGACAAAAGCCCGGTGGTACCGGTAGGCTTATTTCTCGCAAATCCTAGAGACTTCTTACCGTTAGATCTGAGGTAGCCGGTGGTACCGGTGGTTGCCCCGGTAGTACCGACAGTTGTTCAGGACCTATGTATAAATAGCTCTTCCCTCATTTCTAACCGTTAGCTCTCCCATTCATTCAACTCTAGATCTGAGAAAATAGTCTCCAAGCTTTGACTCACCCACTCTCTCTCCCTCTTTGCTCCTAGACTTCACTCCTTGAGAGATTCGAGCTAGAGAAGTGAGATTAGAGAGTTGGGAGCTTCGATTTGTGACTTGAGCACTTGGTTTCTTCGTCTTGCCGGTTTGATTTGCATTTGTTACTCTTGGGTTCTTGGAACCCTAGCTGGCTAGGCGTTCTTTGTGGTTGCCCGTGTTGATTCATTTGTGAGGGCACCCCGAAGTGTTTGTATAACCCCTTTGATTCTTAGTGGAAATCTTGAGCTAACCTGTGTGGTTGCTTGAGGGAGGAGACCTAAGTGGTCGGACCTTCGTGATCACCTCAACAATGGGGACGTAGGAACTCCTTCGTGGGGATTGCCGAACCTCGGGAAAAATATCTTGTCTTGCTGTGGAGGTAGCATCGACTACCCTTGTTCTTGTGTTCTTCGTGTTCTTCCTCTCTACTCCCTTTCATAGGTGAACAAGGGCCGATCTACGTTTTGGAGAAGAACCGAGCCAAGGGAACTTCAACATCATCCTCTAATACATCTTGGAGAGTGGGGTAACTCTCAGATCTGAAATCAAAACTCAATCTACTCTGATTTCGTAGCTCTCATAGGGCGTCGGTAGTACGAACAGTTGCGTCGGTAGTACTGGCTGTCTTACACCGGTAGTACCGGCCCAAACTGTCGGTAGTACCGGCAGGCATTTAACTTCCGCAACTTGAGTTTTTGAGTTTCAGGTTTTTAAGATACGCCTATTCACCCCCTCTCTAGGCCAATTAGATCCTTTCACGCCTAGGGGGTAGGGCGAGCACCCTTCCTGTGGGCCCGCTCGGCCTCCCGCTCGTTCGTGTGGCTTCTGGAACCTTCTAGACCGAGGAAAATTAGCGCACAAGTTAATATCTCTATGTAAACCCGACGTGTGGGCTTTTCTTCCATATTTCGTGATAACCCCCTGCAGAAATAGATAAACAGCAAAACTCATGGAATTCTGTCAGATCAAACCCTAATTCTAGATGTTGTTTGTATATCGGTCCTTTTCCTTATTTATTTCATGATTAAAATTGATACCTAAGAACCGTCAACAATTGCTGGGTCAAATCGGCTGGCACACCTCAACGTTTGAATCGGGTATTAGCCCTTTGTGTTTGCAGATCCCTTTTTGCATCAACACATCTTTTGGCACGCCCGGTGGGACACATCTATCAACAAGATCGACATGGCTACTGCTGATCTCGACACAGAGAATGTCATTGGTGTGACAGAAGCTGATCTTAGAGAAGAGCAGAAGCAAGCCATGGAAAGGGCTATGGAGGAATACAAACAGCTTTGTTTGAGGTCCTTCAACGTGAATAGGAGCGGAGAAGTTTTCCAGAAGCAAGAATTACCGATGCCTCGGCAGGTTACTTTTGATCCCAATCCTGGTAAATTGCATGACATGGTGGACAATGCTATTAATCGTGCCTTGATTAATCACTCCAATGTGCTGTCCAACACTGTTTATAATGCTGTGGTTCAAACTTTTAGAGAAGGACAGACACCACCACTTTATGTTGGCCCAGCCTATCATCACCCAAGATTGTCATCGGTTACGGCTCCATCGGCTCCTCCGATCATTGCGGGTACAGAAGCTACTTCTCCTCCAAGCACATTAGGGTTGACTAATGAGCAATCTACACTGATGAGATCTAATCCAATGACATTAGGGGGCCAGGTTCAGCTCAATAAAGATCTATCGACATCAGTAATGTCAAGATCCATATTTCAGAACTTGCAAGTTCCTACCAATTGGTGGGGATATGGTATGCCTCCAGAATTTTTTGCAAATAGTTCTAGAACCTCTCAGGTGACTGACTTAGCAGGAAAGGCTTCTATGACATCGATGCCTCTAGTTTTGCCGATGACTCAAATTCCTCAGTATTCTACAACTACCACTGCAAGACTTGTTATGGGGAATTTTCAAATGCCAACGTTCCAAATGCCTAATGCAAATTCATCGGCAGATCCATTGCCAACTCAACAAAGATTTATGACTCAGACAGGGTATGTCAACCCAACAATGACGGCTAATCACAGCCATCGACAGGACCTGCGCCGATGAATGCTAACAATGGATGGACAGAGCAGTTTGTCTTTCCACATGCAACACAACAGAATCATCAGACTGTGGGATTCTAGCAAGGACAGATGCAGGTCGGTTTTCAAAATCAAGGACCTGCCAATCAGTCGATGAATCTCGCTCAGGAGATTGGTGGTCAGCAAGCTATGGCCAATGTTATGTTTCCTGGAGACCATATACTACAGAGACATGTGGAACCTTATCAGCAGGTGCCAAAGATTCAACCCGCACATCGGCAGGATGTCGATGCCTATTGGGCCGATAAGCTAGCAGAGGTTATGAGAGACGAATTTGGAATAAAACCTAAGGTTAACACTTATTCTAATCGGACACCATATCCTCCTGCATATGATTTGATTCCACTTCCAAATCGGTACAAGATACCAGATTTTACTAAGTTCTCTGGACAAGATGATACGTCAACCATGGAACATGTTAATCGGTTCATCATCCAGTGTGGAGAAGCTGCCAACAGAGATGAGTTAAGAGTCCATTTATTTTCATCATCTTTGTCAGGATCAGCGTTTACTTGGTTTATTTCATTGCCTCCAAACTCAGTCATCACATGGGCCGATCTAGAGAAGTAGTTTCATAAGTATTTCTTTTCTAGGGTTCATGAGAAGAAGATCGGTGGAGAGTTTTATGCAGATTGAGGCAGCGTAATGATGAATCGGTGGAGAGTTTTGTGCAGAGGTTGAGAGATGTAAAGAACAAGTGTTATAGTCTGGTTCTGGATGATCGGCAGTTAGCCGATTTGGCTTTTCAAGGGTTATTACCACACATCAAAGATAAATATGCTTCTCAGGAGTTTGAAAGTTTGAGTCATTTGGTACAGAGGATTTCTGATCAAGATATCAAAGCTTATGAGCCTAGAAAAGCCTAGAATAATAAAATATCATTTGTTGATGAGGTAATGAGTTCTGATTCTAATGAAGAACCAGTCATCGGCTTGGCAGAGTGGGTGAAAAACAAGAAGCCGATGTCTTATCCTTTTGGTCAAAAGGAACCAGAAATGTTTGCTTTTGATATCACCAAGGCCAATAGGATATTTGACTTCTTACTTTAGGAGGGGTAGATTAAATTATTGCCTAATCATGTAATCCCATCGGCAGAGGAATTTAAGAAGATCAAGTATTGCAAATGGCACAATGCAACATCGCACAACACAAATGAGTGCAAAGTGTTTAGGCAACAATTGCAATCGGCTATAGAGTCTGGGAGAATCAAGTTTGATAATTCCAAAGTTCAAAAGCCGATGAAATTTGATCAACACCCTTTCCCTACAAACATGTTGGATGCCAAAGGTAAGACTAAGGTCTTAACATTGGAAGCAGCTGAAAAGAGTGCATCGGTAGATCCCCAACATCAAGTAACCACCGATGACGCCAAGGGAAAAGGTTTAATAAGGGAAGGTAGTAGTTCCGGGTGATCTCCTCGATCTGGTGTTGTGATTACTCATAGGTGGCATCGGAAAACATGGCAGTAGAGCGAAGATTGGTATTGCCGACAGCAAGAAGATCGACGCCAAGAAGAAGAAAGACGCAAACAAGAGTGGAATCGGCATAGGGATCATTGGAATTGCCCGTTCTTCATTCATTGTTGGGAACAAAATATCAAATTGCCGACTGTTCGAGACTATCCTGAGTGCAATGGCTATCATCGGTACAATCGATCAAATCAGAGGTACCAAAATAATGATCGACCTTTCAATGGACCAATCAGGGGGACAATGTCAGTTCACGATTGGCTGGGGGGTAGGCTCAGCTTGCATGATAGACTTGGTGACCGTGTCAGCCCTATTTCTAGGAATCAGGAAGAACTTGAAGAAATGGCAAATGCACGAGTTCCTGATGAATTTATATTCTACAAAGATGCTAATACTCATCGGGTGGAATCAAGGGAAGTTCTCTATCAGCCAGTACAGAAGACAAAGCTTCCCCAATGGTGCCCAGAAGGGTTAACAAGGACGTAGAAAAGGAGGATGCAACGAGAACGCTAGGAAGATTTGTATAGAGAGGAGAATTCTTCTAAGTCTGAGAATCGGCATCAATCGAATCCCAAAGGAAAAGGGCCATCGACAGATGTTAATATGGTGTTTATGTTGCCGATGGAATTTCTTGCGCCCTTTAGTGATGATGAGGAAGTAAATCTCCCTGATCAGATAGCTCAGTTGGCACTTGATCCAATGATAGCTATTTTTGAAAAGCCTTCCAATGTTGAGAGACAGCATCTTAAAGCTTTGCTTGTCAAAGGCCGGGTTGAAGAGCAGTCGATTTCCAAAGTACTTATTGATGTGGGAGCTGCAATTAACATCATGTCGTATGTTGTGTATCGGAAGCTTGGCAAAGGAGATCAGGATTTAACCAAGACTGATATGATGTTGAAGGATTTTGAAGGAAATGTGTCTCGAGTCAAAGGAGCTATATGCGTTGAATTAACCATCGGCAGCAAGACCTTGCCGACGACCTTCTTTGTTATCAATGGTGAAAGGATCAAGATGCCCAAGAGGTGGGGGGTGAATTGGGCTTCTCTAAAAATTTAAGCAACCTATAAGCTCCAATTGAACCCCTTGTGCCTAGTGTGACTAGAGAGCTACCGGATAAAAGTTTTGCAACCTAGTTCCAATCCTATTCTAGCATGACAATTCTAAGAATGTAAAAACACAAAGTAAATGCTAGAAAGTAAAGGAGTAGTGGAAGAAAGTGCTCGGTGATGTTTTGCCAAGGTATTGGAGAGTCACCACTCTCCACTAGTCCTCGTTAGAGCACCCGCGCAAGGGTCTTACTCCCCCTTGGTCCGCACAAGGACCAAGTGCTCTCTACGGGCTGATTCTTCGACACTCCGTCGCGGTGAATCGCCCAAAACCGCTCACAAGCTTGACACGAGCCACCCACAAGAACTCCGGGCGGTCTTCGTGCCTCCAAACACCACCGAACCGTCTAGGTGATGGCGATCACCAAGAGTAACAAGCCAAGAACTCTCACTTGACCCAAACAAGGCACTAGAGAGTGGTGGATGCACACTTGACTCTTGGAATTCAACTAGAGAAGGATTCTCTCAAGAAATCACTCAAATCTCAATCCTCTCTAGGCTCTTGCTTCTCTCTTGCTCCACAACAAGTTTCTCAGATGTTCAAATGGGCAAGAGACCTCTCATGGACGAGGTGGAGGAGTATAAATACACCTCACGAAGTCCAAAGGTCAGCCAACCGTTTTCCACTAAAAACGGGGTCACCGGACGCTGTTGATGTTGCACCGGACGCTCTGCACCGAGCGTCCGGTGATACTTCAACGGCTAACTGTACTGACTCTAACAGGTCACCGGACGCTACTTTCCAGCGTCCGGTGGCACCGTCCGGTGCTCCAAGGAGTTTTACAAACTCCCTGAGTTTAAGACCGGACGCTACCCGGTGTGTTCGGTGCTCGGGGCAGGTTTACAACCTCCCTGGGTATGGGACCGGACGCTGCCCGGTGAGTCTGGTGCCAGCGTCCGGTGCCTAACCCTAAGCACCAAAACCTCCCAACGGCTAAGGACCTCACCGAACGCACTCACAGAGCGTCCGGTGCAGCGTCCGGTGCCTACTTAGGCACCCTAACTTCATCGAAACGCGATCGTTCTAAAACGAAGTTGGTTCCTCTCGATCTAAGGACTAACTCTGAGCTGCCTAGTGCTAGGTTTACCAAGTGTGCACCACACCTAAACCTAAAGCCTTGCCTAAGTGAAGCTACTAGATCAAAGCCCCTCTTAATAGTACGGTCAAAGGAAAACAAAATCCTAAACTACTCTAAGTGCCCTTATTCACCATATGGCACTTAGACCTAGTTTAGTCTTTACGATGTCCATCCATCCTTTGAAAACCGAAATGATTTCCACTATTAAGTAGGCATGTATGTCCCTATTCATCGAGTACCTATTACCATGACCTCACTCATGACTTTGCCTCTGCAAAACACACGTTAGTCATAGTAATCAACATTGTCATTAATCACCAAAATCATTAGAGGCGTACAGCAACTAACACTGACCCCTGAAGCTCTCTGAAATAGTATCCTCAATCTCTAAGACTATCAAATCCCACAAGTCAAAAGGAGTCTTCGAGATGAGGTGGGCTACCAACCACTGCTAGATCCTAGTGAAGCCGTCTCTGTAGCCTGTCCTGGGAAAGAGCGTCTTCCTCAACACAAAGTCAAGGATCTTGGCTAGGCGAGTCAAATCTCCTACTGTCCTGCTAGAGCCCTCTCCAAAAGGCTGATGAAAACAGGGAGCCACAAAGTCGACGGGTGGTAGCTCACCACCGTGAGGACGTCGAGGGGGCTCGAAGTTCCCGTAGCACAGCTGGTGGATCCTGGTGGTATAGGCTCTCAGAGCAAGGACCTCTCTGGTACTCTAAGCTGTCACCCTGTAGTCTGTGCCTGCCAGTGCGTAGTGGATATAACTATGATCAGGTGAAACCCAAACTAAGGCATAGAACTCTCTGAACCACTCCTCACAATAAGTGCCAGGAAGAGCAAGTAACTCTGGAAGACCGTGCAGGTATGTGAAGTACTGCCTGATGTTTGCACCGACCACGTTCCCGAGTATCTCAAGGTCGAGCACCCTATGCTCTCTGAACTGAGCCTGTGAGCGAACAAGAGCCTCGTACATGTCCTCCTAAACCATTGTATAAAATCTGGCACTGGCTCTCGGATCCCTGGCAGCTGGAAACCAAGTAGGAAATGGAACGAAACACAGCTGCTGGATCTCCCGAGCTGAAACCTGAGTGTAATCATTATGAATCCTCACTGGTGCCTGACATGGAGCTGGAGTAGAGCGAGCAGCGGAGGTAGACTCACCCTGCGTACCAGTCCTAGGAATGGCCTGAGTACGAGCGCGAGTCGACCTCCTGAGGGGCTGCTCCTGCTGCTGTGCCTCTATCGGGCCCTCTGCCTGGGCCTCTACCTCTGTCTCTGTGTCCAGGTCCTCCTGAGCTGGCTCACGAACTGCAATCCTGACACGCTGACCTCCTAGCATGATGGTGCCAGGAGGAGATCCATGGAGTGCCTCTACCTCAAGAACTGCACGCCTCTGACGTGGCGTGAGATCGGCCCCTATCCTCAGGGCACCTGAGCGTCCACCTCTCTCTGCTGCCTCAGCTGCTGCTACAACTGCCTCTACCACCTCAGCCTCTCTGTCGCTGGCCTTCCTCTTCTTGGTGGTGTTGACGGTCCTTAAGTATCAAATTTAATTATCAAATAAACAAAGAAAAGGATCTAAATGAAATCAACATCTAGACTTAGAGTTTTATCTGATAGAATTCCACGAGTTTTGGTGTTTGTCTATTTCTGCAGAGGGTTATCAGGAAATACGGAAGAAAGGCCCACACGTCGGGATTACATAGAGATATTAATGTGCCGCGCAATTATCTTACATCTAAAAGACACTAGAAGCCACTGGGAGAAAGCGGAGGCCGAACAGGGCCAGAGGTAGGGCACCCGCCCTCCTTCCCTGGGCGCCCGCCCTGACTTCGAGTCCAATCAGGACTCTGTTTCGTGGGAGATCTCCACCGACCTAAAGGATCAAGGATAACCGTTCAATCAATGTCGGTTTGATCCAACGACCCATATTCACTTGAAGGGACTATAAAACCAGACCCCCTGGCCCCTGGAGGAGAGAGCCTCTCAACCCTAATTCATTATTCCTCAAGGGAGAAGAAGCCTCTGATCAAGATTAGAGCCACCACATAAATTAGACATCAAGATTAGCATAGCTACATAGGATTAGAACTAGAAGGAGTCAATCTTCGATTGGTTTCTGGATCTGTCAAGAGGATTCTTGGTAATTCTCTAATTGTGCTTCTAATTTCTTTCTAATTATCTTTGTTCTTCAATATTATGAATATGACTTTGTTCTACTTCAATATATTGCTTATGACTTTGCTCTACTTGTTTATATTCAAGATTATATTGTTCTTAGTTTATCATAGTTATGTACTTGGCTTAGTTAGATTGGATCTATATACATGCTTAGGGTCGTATAGCGTTTATCCATCGGATCCATGGGTAAATGATAGATATTGTGTAGGCGTGGTGCTTATACCGTATTTATCTACGATTGTACCCAATATGCAAGATCGTGGGGTAGTTCGTGATAGAGACAGCTTCATTGATTCTTATATAGTCCCCCTCTCGTGTATTGGGCTGGCAGAGCAACATTATTACAGCGGAGTGATTGCTATATTTCTCATTTACCTTGCTAATATCACTATGCATGGGCGTAGTCTTGTCTCACAATGATTGCTAAGTATGCTTGCACTAACTATGATAATGCTAGACTATATAGTTGAGAATAACTTAGGAAATATTCTTGTAGTTCGTTCTAATTCCATGCTAATGACTTTCTAGAGTATCTAATTGAGGTGCTTATCATATTTATTATGTGGCTAGTTATGAAAAGATTAATTATCTTTCTCACTATTTATCATTTCATATATCTTTTATGTGACACTTATCCCTGTATGAAAGAGTTAGATAAATGTTCTCAATTATACATGCAATGATAGATACTCAATCTCATATTCTATTCTGTAATCAATATTGATGATTGTTAATCCCTTCCCAGTGGTAAAAATATAAATAACAATACCTGGAATACTTCTCGGTTAAAATGCTACATCGGTATTAATCTGTGCGCTTGCAGATCCCATTCATTATTTATTTAGAAGAGCAATTGCATATTTCAATACCGCGGCTCTCATGTCATGCTGGGGATGACAACTTGGTTTAAGTGGTATGAGGGATAGGTTTGGCATTTTTGGCACCGTTACTAGAATTAGAAAATTAAGTCTACTTTTGGTAGTGATGTTAAGAATACCCAACAAGCATTTTTTGGCGCCATTGCCGGGGAAGGTTGACTACTAATCAGGAATGGAATAAAGGATTTTGAGTTATCATTCGCATCACTAATATGATTGAGCTTATCTATTCTCTCATACAGTTTTACCCCGATATTTTTCTATTTTATCTTATGCAGGGGAATGTATGAATAGAAGACATCTTCCAGGAAATTTTGTTGACAATCCCGAAGCGTTACTCAGAAGAACTAGAGCCAAGCTCAAGAACAGATCATCAACACTTCAGCAAGAAGCTTCATCCAATCAAGAAGATCACCGGAACTTGTCTTCAGAGTTCGAAGCCATGGCGAACAAATCAATCCGCGAGTTCTCAGCTCCCACTACGGACAACATCCACACTGGACCTGCTGCAGAGATCGATGGCAACTTTGAGCTCAAGCCTGGACTTATCAACATGGTGCAATCCAACCAGTTCTGTGGGAAGCCACACGAAGATGCTAGTGCTCATCTCCAACACTTTCTGGAGATATGCAACACATTTACCATATCAGGAGTTTCCAGAGATGCTATACTACTTCGCCTATTCCCATTCTCACTGTTGGGGAGAGCGAAGCAGTGGTTTTACGCTACAAAGGAGAAGAATACTACGTGGGCACTCTGCTCAACAAACTTTCTGGCTAAGTTCTTTCCCATGGGCAAGACCAATGCTCTCCGTGGGTGTTGACGGTCCTTAAGTATCAAATTTAATTATAAAATAAATAAAGAAAAGGATCCAAATGAAATCAACATCTAGACTTAGGGTTTTATCTGACAGAATTCCACGAGTTTTGGTGTTTGTCTATTTCTGCAGGGGGTTATCAGGAAATACGGAAGAAAGACCCACACGTCGGGATTACATAGAGATATTAATGTGCCGCGCAATTATCTTACATCTAGAAGACTCCAGAAGCCACGAGACCGAAGCGGAGGCGAAACGGGGCCTGACCCTGGGCGCCCGCCCAGGTGATCAGGGCGCCCGCCCACCTCCTGAGTCCAATCAGGACTCTGCTTCGTGGGAGATCTCCACCGACCTAAAAGATGAACCTAAACCATACAATCTATGTCGGTTTGATCCAATGGCCCATATTCACTTGAAGGGACTATAAAACCAGACCCCCTGGCCCCTGGAGGAGAGAGACTCTCAAACCTAATTCATTGTTCTTCAAGGGAGAAGAAGCCTCTGATCAAGATTAGAGCCACCACATCAATTAGACATCTAGATTAGCATAGCTACATAGGATTAGAACTAGAAGGAGTCAATCTTCGATTGGTTTCCGGATCTGTCAAGAGGATTCTTGGTAATTCTCTAATTGTGCTTCTAATTGCTTTCTAATTATCTTTGTTCTTCAATATTATGAATATGACTTTGTTCTACTTCAATATATTGCTTATGACTTTGCTCTACTTGCTTATATTCAAGATTATATTGTTCTTAGTTTATCATAGTTATGTACTTGGCTTAGTTAGATTGGATCTATATACATGCTTAGGATCGTATAGCATTTATGCATCGGATCCATGGGTAAATGATAGATATTGTGTAGGCATGGTGCTTATACCGTATTTATCTACGATTGTACCCAATATGCCAGATCGTGGGGTAGTTCGTGATAGTGACAGCTTCATTGATTCTTATATAGTCCCCCTCTCGTGTATTGGGCTGGCAGAGCAACATTATTACAGGGGAGTGATTGCTATGTTTCTCATATTCCTTGCTAATATCACTATGCATGGGCGTAGTCTTGTCTCGCAATGATTGCTAAGTATGCTTGCACTAACTATGATATCCTAGACTATATAGTTGAGAATAACTTAGGGAATATTCTTGTAGTTCGTTCTAATGCCATGCTAATAACTTTCTAGAGTATCTAATTGAGGTGCTTATCATATTTATTATGTGGCTAGATCAGATTAGTTATCCTTGTCGCTATTATTATTTCATATATCTTTTATGTGACACTTATCCCTGTATGAAGAGTTAGATATAATGTTCTCAATTATACATGCAATGATAGATGCTCAATCTCATATTCTATTCTGTAATCAATAGTGATGATTGTTAATCCCTTCCCAGTGGTAAAAATATAAATAACGTACCTGGAATACTTCCCGGTTAAAATGCTACATCGGTATTAATCTGTGCGCTTGCAGATCCCATTCATTATTTATTTAGAAGAGCAATTGCATATTTCAATACCGCGTCTCTTATATCATGCTGGGGATGACAACTTGGCTTAAGTGGTGTGAGGGATAGGTTTGGCATTTTTGGCACCGTTACTAGATTTAGAGAACTTAGTCTACTTTTGGTAATGATGTTAAGAATACCCAACAGTGGGAAGATTACAAGTTTTCAGCAACAACATGATGAATCCGTTCTAGAAGCATGGGAGCGCTACCAAGACTATATCCTAGAGTGTCCCCATCATGGAATGGAGAGTTGGCTATTGATGCAGACATTTTATCGTGGGCTCGGCAACAGTGCCCAAGAGACCATGGATGCTGCAGCTGGAGGAGCATTCTTATCACTTACCATATCATAAGCCACAACTCTTGTGGAGAAGATGGCGTCCAACCAAAGCTGGAATGAAGAAAGGACCCAGACACGCAAGAGAGGTGGAGGTATGCATCAGCTCAAGGAGGTAGACATGCTATCTGCAAAGCTAGACCTGCTCATGAAGAAGCTCGATGATAGAGCTAGAGATAAGAAGGAAGTTATGCACATCTACGACTCTCACATGACTTGTAAGGAGTGTGGAGATACTGGACACTCAGGCAATCACTGCCCTGAGATGCTTGAGGATGTGAACTACATCAATAATAACAACAACTACTACTACAACCGTCCACAACAAAATCAAGGTTGGAATCAACAGAGGCCTAACTACTCAGTTTGCAGATCAGACAATAAGTTTCCCAAAAGGAATATTGAAGAACCTTTGTGTCCGAGTTGGTACCTTGTATGCCCCAGCAGACTTCGTGGTGATAGAGACCGGTAATGATGAGAGAGCACCCATCATCTTAGGGAGGCCATTCTTAAACACCTCGGGAGCTGTCATCTATGCTAGTGCTGCCAAGATCAGTTTCTACATCAAAGGGAGGAAGGAGACATTTTCCTTCAAGAACAAGACTACCCAAATCCCAGATCAATCTAGATGTGAATCAAGGAAGAGGACCAGTAGGAGGAACAGGAACAAGCAAGTGTGGTCCGAGTCAGCTAAGATGGTCACTGCAGTTCATGGAGGCCAAGATCATCAACTCAAGTCACCGTTTTTGACCAAGAAGGACGATCCAGGAATGCCAAGCATCTACTGCTCCATAAATGGATACAGCTTCTACAAGACGTTTCGCGACACCGGATCGGGCATCAACATAATGGCCGCAGTCACCTATCGGCTCTTGTTCGGAACCATGCCCTTAAAACCAACATACATTCAGCTCCAGATGGCAGATCAGACATTTTGAGAGGTCAAAGGAATAGTAACTGATGTCCCAGTCAAAATAGACGATCATTTTGTCTACACAGACTTTCAGGTTATTGACATGAGAGAAGACGAGTACGATCCACCCGTCATCCTTGGAAGACCGTTCCTCAGCACCGTTAAAGCAATCATCTACATTGGAACTGGAGAAGTCTATATGCACTTCCCATTAGAGAAGGTATGCCGTTATTTTACTGGCCCTAACTACATCTTAGAAGAATCTACGTAGGTCAGAAAACGACACAACCGCAACCAGAGGAGGCGAATTATCAAGGACGGATGGGCAGACTATGAAGGAGAAGTTGTAAGGTCAGAAGACGTAGAGTTTAAACAGAATTATCCAGAGGAGATCGAAGCACCGAGTCAGGTATGGAAAGAGAAGATAACTATACATGAAGAGGAGGCGCTGCCGGAATTACCGACTACGCCACCCAACGAATCCCAGGACAACTAGAAAACAAAGAGTCCCGTTCGGAGGACTTAAAAACACCGAATGCCTTGCCAAGAGGTAAACTTGGTAGTTATCCTTTCCCTTTCAATTATTTTAAAATAGTCTACTTAGTTAATCATATTCATGCTATCATAAAAAGAAAATAAAAATGTGAAAAACAGTAAGCCCCATGTGAGTATACGAGTGGCATGAAACTCATAAGTACATTCACTGTGGTGGCATAAAAATAAAATAAATATTTCTTTTCTGCTTTATAAAATAAAAATATAGAAAACAGGGAGTAACATTTATTAAGGAGTCTCAACATGATAAAGGCTAGATATTTATGCTAACACTTAATTAGTTCCACAAAGCTTTATTGTCTATTTGAGCTCTACAGAATTTAAGAATCAAGAAGACTAGCAGCCTGAGGACATTCCAATCGCTGTCAAGATACTGCCGACTTTCAAATACACCTCTGCCACCTGCTAGCTACATCAAAAGAAATTACGTCAAAATTCAGCTTGGGGGAGAGCACCCCCATTTATCCCGATAAGTATTTCTATCTATCTTTATACTTATACTATATTAAAATATAAATATACATAGTTGCTCTGTCTAATTTGCACATTTTAAGTTCTCTCTCAAGTTTAGATATAACTGTTATAATATAAAGCTTGCTCTAGACCTAAACTTGTGGGATGAAGACTTGATCTAAAGTCTAAGTTGTTAACGGATACGATATGGGAAGGTTGAGCTGCTGTTTATATGTTCCTAGAGATGCTAGAATTCTGGAGAATTTTATCTTTGAAAATCTTTAAAATGTTGCATGATGAGTTCCTGTATGATGAGAGTTTGAAATTTCTACCACAGCCATATATACATGCTTACTAGACTTTGAGCCACACATTTACTATTTACTGCTTATGAGCATTGAGTGTGGTCAAGCTGTGTAGACCCTTAGGAGCTTGTCATGTGGTTAAATCAAGATTCACTTGCACGTTCACTCATACATGCTACTTCTACTCTGGAAGTACCATCCACGTATATCCACCCATTTTCATCTCCAAAACCACCTAAAAATATTCTACTCCTAATCCGCGAGAGAATAGTCAAAAATATTTCTATTTTTCCTTGTGAAATAAATGCTCAAGATATCTTGTTACTACGACTTGCTATATTATCTCAAGAGATGAGTGCTCTAAAAAAAAGAGAAAAAGAGATACGAGGAAATAAAAAGGGGCAAGTGCCCGGAACCTCGAAAGAAAAGAAAAAGTGAGACGAGAGGTAAAAATGGACAAGTGTCTGACAGTAGAATTAGGGGTACAAGATACCCACCTGAGAGAAAAGAAAAATATAGAGCATCTCATTCTCGTCATAAAGTTTTAAAAAGCAAGGAAGGTATGTATCCCCTCAAAGAGCAATGTAGAATTAGACTTTCACCATTGTTATCACCATCATCACCATACGCCATTCATTCGCCACACATGCACATCTTGATTTGACTTATTGATTTGTTTCTTTGGATCCATGGTTTGACTATACTATAAATGTCTTGTGAGTATGTATATTTTATCTCCCACCTATGAGCTCCACATATTAAAGCCTTATTAGAGTAGGGTGAGAGAGAAGGCAATGTCACTATGCCTTATACCACAAATACTACATATATTAAGAGAAGGCATATACCATCACTGCCTTGGTAAGGATCCAGAAATACCACAAAAGAGATCTGAGAGAATCATACAAGGAATCTCTGAGTTTTATTTGAAAATCTACAAAAACTCTAGAGCTATAGCTGATCAAGAATAAGAGACATGGCACTTGACTAGACTGTTCTATCTTTTAACTACTCAAGATAGAAGTAACGGTTACAAGTCCCATGGTGAAAGGTAAAGTAAGTAAGTTTTAAGTCTTGACAGTTTACTCTAACTCAGAGATGAGATCTTATTTAAAAAGCATGTGTACCGTCAATTTTTAAAGGCATTACAACAACTTCTAATCCATCGCTGAGTCTATCCTTGCTCAGGGACGAGCAAGAGGTAAGCTTGGGGGAGTTTGTTGACGGTCCTTAAGTATCAAATTTAATTATCAAATAAACAAAGAAAAGGATCCAAATGAAATCAACATCTAGACTTAGGGTTTTATCTGACAGAATTCCATGAGTTTTGGTGTTTGTCTATTTCTGCAGGGGGTTATCAGGAAATACGGAAGAAAGGCCCACACATCGGGATTACATAGAGATATTAACGTGCCGCGCAAATATCTTACATCGAGAAGACTCCAAAAGCCACGGGAAGAAAGCGGAGGCCGAACGGGGCCAGAGGCAGGGCGCCCGCCCTCCTTCCCTGGGCGCCCGCCCTGACTTGGAGTCCAATCAGGACTTGTTTCGTGGGAGATCTTCACCGACCTAAAGGATCAAGGATAACCGTTCAATCAATGTCGGTTTGATCCAACGACCCATATTCACTTGAAGGGACTATAAAACCAGACCCCCTGGCCCCTGGAGGAGAGAGCCTCTCAACCCTAATTCATTATTCCTCATGGGAGAAGAAGCCTCTGATCAAGATTAGAGCCACCACATCAATTAGACATCAAGATTAGCATAGCTACATAGGATTAGAACTAGAAGGAGTCAATCTTCGATTGGTTTCCGGATCTGTCAAGAGGATTCTTGGTAATTCTCTAATTGTGCTTCTAATTGCTTTCTAATTATCTTTGCTCTTCAATATTATGAATATGACTTTGTTCTACTTCAATATATTGCTTATGACTTTGCTCTACTTGTTTATATTCAAGATTATATTGTTCTTAGTTTATCATAGTTATGTACTTGGCTTAGTTAGATTGGATCTATATACATGCTTTGGATCGTATAGCGTTTATCCATCGGATCCATGGGTAAATGATAGATATTGTGTAGGCGTGGTGCTTATACCGTATTTATCTGCGATTGTACCCAATATGCCAGATCGTGGGGTAGTTCGTGATAGTGACAGCTTCATTGATTCTTATATAGTCCCCCTCTCATGTATTGGGCTGGCAGAGCAACATTATTACAGGGGAGTGATTGCTATGTTTCTCATTTACCTTGCTAATATCACTATGCATGGGCGTAGTCTTGTCTCGCAATGATTGCTAAGTATGCTTGCACTAACTATGATAATGCTAGACTATATAGTTGAGAATAACTTAGGAAATATTCTTGTAGTTCGTTCTAATTCCATACTAATGACTTTCTAGAGTATCTAATTGAGGTGCTTATCATATTTATTATGTGGCTAGTTATGATCAGATTAATTATCTTTGTCACTATTCATCATTTCATATATCTTTTATGTGACACTTATCCCTGTATGAAAGAGTTAGATAAATATTCTCAGTTATACATGCAATGATAGATACTCAATCTCATATTCTATTCTGTAATCAATATTGATGATTGTTAATCCCATCCCAGTGGTAAAAATATAAATAACGATACCTGGAATACTTCTCGGTTAAAATGCTACATCGGTATTAATCTGTGCGCTTGCAGATCCCATTCATTATTTATTTAGAAGAGCAGTTGCATATTTCAATACCGCAGCTCTCATGTCATGCTGGGGATGACAACTTGGCTTAAGTGGTATGAGGATAGGTTTGGCATTTTTATCACCGTTACTAGAATTAGAAAATTAAGTCTACTTTTGGTAGTGATGTTAAGAATACCCAACAGGTGGCTAGCTTCTTTCCTTTGCCCTTCTCTGCCGCTGACAGACGACGGGGAGGGTCACCTCCACCATCACCTCCTGGAGAACCCCCTGAGCCGGCTGCCAGACCACTGACGTTCTTGCAAGAAGCCATTACAAGAAAAACTACCTGTGAACAACTGCCGACAACTGACAAACTGCCACAAAAGATCAACACAGATCCGATGTCGAGACGCGTTCCGAATGAAATATCGCGATTGAAAAGCACCGGAGAACACGACTCGACTCCTCAAAGTGCCCAAACCCTAGCCACTTCGTAGGGAGGGAATCCCTGCGCGAGGAGAAGGAAGAGGAGAGGCCTCGGAGGAGATCTACCCGCGGGGGAAGATTCGAGGTCGCCGGAGATCCTTTGAATCACGGGCGGCAGCGGCTCAACGTCTTTAGGGCGCGACTGCGGGTGGCCTCGCGATGGGAGAGAAGAAAACTGCTCGAGCCGAAACCCCGGGGCGCGGGTTATATGCGCCTAATTCGGGGTCACCGGACGCTCCTTATGTGGCACCGGACGCATCCGGTGACCACCGGTCTTATGCGCAGAGAGATCTGCAAAAGACCTGACCACCGGACGATGGCCACCGGACGCTGGCCTTAGCGTCCGGTGCCCTAGGGCACGCCTGGCTGAGCACCGGACGCACCTGTTGGTGCAAAAACTGGTCTGCAAACACAAAGGGCTAATACCCGATTGAAACGTTAAGGCGTGCTAGCCAATTTGACCTTACTATCGGCAAAGGTGATAACTCGAATACTTTAGTCCTGACAACAGCGATGCGCCCGGATGTCACGGCTAAGAGGTACTCACGCGGAACTTGAGAACGCGCCGAGCCTAAGTCGAATTCCTAAGAACTCGTAATGAAAAGGAAAAAGTATGACGAAGTCGTCGAAAAAGTAGATGCTGGAATATGAGTAAAAACGTGTGTTTGATTGATTGATAGATGTCTCATTATAAAGCCCTAGGGTCTATATTTATACCCCGCTCAAAGAGCCACAACCAGACACGATTAGAATTCGAATTCCAAATTACACGGAATCCGTATACAAAACGATTTAAATAACTAAGGAAATAATAAAGCTATCCCCCGTGACAAGCTGAAACTCTTCCACAAACCGATCGGCAGCTTCTGGACTCTTCCTTCGTATCATCGGCAGACTCCCTTGTCATAGCCATCGGCACAGACACATCACCACCTATAGACTTAGTCACGCTCAACCCCTCCTTCATCGGCAACCATCCTCATCGGCAACTCATCCTGTAGACAAAACACTGCCGTCTTATCCTGCTGGCCTGGACACGTGCCCAAAAACGGTGTCAACACATGCCCCCCAATTTCGGAGTATAAAATCATTAATGCTCCGAAATTCTCTGCAGTAATGATGCCTTTTCCCGCAATTAATGCTCCTAATCTGGTAACCGACAACCTCAATCTGAACAACTCTGATCCTATTCTTTTGCAGATCCCTCGAAATCCTCCATTTCCTAAACGAGCATTTCCTTCTTCACCGCACATCGGCAATATTACCGTTACAAAGATCTATCGATGGACTAATCAGGACGTTCGTACAAACGGCTATCTTCACTTTATTCGCCCATCGGCAATATGACCGTTACAGAACGGTGCCGATGGACCGACCAGGAAATCCCGCACAGTAAAATATCTCTGGATAATGACCGCTTCCCGCCAAATCACTTGCACAATCCCTTGATTACCGTGCGAACAGTTACCATATCTACCTGAGTACCCTCGGATTTCTCGGATGCGGCAAAGAGATAAGTCAGATTTACCCCTGCCCATTTTGTCTTATAAATAGTTCCTTCTCGGGTACTCCTTCTCCATCACATCATTCTACAACTCCAACCTCACCTTTCCGGCGGCGGCGCTGTTCCAAAAAGCTCCAAGATCTCCGACGAGGCTCCTTCCTCACCAACTCCAAAACTCTCAATCTTCTCCTCTGTGGCAAAATGGTCGTCAACTTCATCATCCCCGAGGTCAGTTCTTCGCACCATCTCTTGTACTTTTCTCGCACCCCCGTTCATCTGCAATCCGCCGTACTGAATATTTTTTCCCTTCTCCCTTTTTTTTGTTTTTTTATACCTCCAAAACCATTAGGAATCGGCTAACAAAATTGTCATCCCCACTGATCGACCACATCTCCAATGCCTTGGCCCGTTAGGGGATCCAGATCCAACCGATCTCATAAACGTAGAAACCAACAGGATCCCTTTCAGGGCAGAGAACTTTTCCTTGGATCTGTGGAAGGACACTTTTCATTCCTGGCCCAGCCCTACCGTGGGGTGGACAGATTGGTTTCTGAGAGTCAGCAACTCAAATGAAGTCCAATGGGGTGAAAGAAATCTAGCCCAATGCATTAGGTTGTCTATTGCCGATATGCATAGGAACGAGTCACTGCTGATAGCTGCATCATACTTCTGGTTAGACACGCTCAATGCCTTTGTCTTTGGCCATGGCCCTGTTTCCCCCACTCTTGCCGATGTGGCTATGCTCACCGGGTTAGATATTTCTTCTGCCGATAGCACCCACTTCTTCGATACTAAACCCAGTGCTAAGGTAGAAACCCGCGCCATCGGCGGCTGGTCAGGGTATATCCAGAAATACCGCAAAACAGGCCCTGTTGACGCAAAAGGGCAGACCTGCTTCTTGAACATATGGCTAGACAAATTCGTGTTTTGTGGCCGATCGGCAGGACCAACTTCTGTTCATCTAGCAGCAGCGGAAAATCTGGCCAATGGTGGCCGATTTCCCCTTGGCCGATACCTGCTTGGAGCGGCCTATCACCTCCTCCATCAAGTAACTAAGAAGCTCTTGCTTGGCCAGTCTATCGGTAACTTGGGAGGCCCCTGGTGGTTTATCAATATGTGGCTCAATCTGCATCTGCACAAGCGCCTTGAATTTAACCTGTTCACACAGCGTTTCCCAAGGGACATAACCAAAAATCATGTGTTGGGTGAGGAGGAATCGGAAACACGTGCTCCCTTAAACTTCGGCGAGGCTATCATAGTTTTGCCTGGTTCAGGGGGTAACCCAGATCAGGTCAGCCGATTCTTCCAAACTCAGTATGAGGGCTTGGCCAGAGATGAGCGAGCATGGTTAGCCTATGATGACCCAGACAGTATGCTTCCCCTGGTTTTCAACCCATTTGATGAAGCTCTTGACCGGGATAACGAAGTGATGATGGCAATAGTGACTCCCAGAGCCATACCAGTGAATTTCTTTGGTAGTGGGAAAACCTCCCCTCAGACTTATGAATTTTACAACCCATCGGCACTAGCCCGTCAGTTAGCTTTCGGCCAGCTGCCGATCGCGCTCTGCTACGCCGATGTGATAAAGCCCAGGGAAACCATCAACAGTCTCCTTGAATGGATCCGAGTAGCCTAACTGCCATCGAGTGCCGATACAGAAGTGGATTTATCAGAGTGGGTTCCAGCAGCTTTCATCACTCAGGCATACAAATAGTGGTGGGCAGAATGGAAGGAGCATCTGTTCTGTAAATCGGCCCTCACGTACCGCGGCATGATTGACCCCGAGTACGAAGTTCCCAATGACATCTGTTCTTTCAATCCTGTTTCTATTGGCAATTTACTTTTGAACTTTTCTGCAGGTTGATGATATCCCTCCATCGGTCAGCAAAAGTGGCAAGCCGATTGATCTATTTGCATCAGGCCCAATCTCTTCAATCGGCCACAACGCCCCTACCTTGGCTTCCATCGTGCATCGAGGTATACGCCTGAGGAAGGCCACCACCAGGAAGACCCAGACTTCACCATCGGTAGCTGCTTCCGCCCTAGCTCTGGCTTTTAAGGTAACTGCTAACCCTCTTCATTTATACCGATCTTTACCTTTACATCGGCTACACTTGTATTCACAAATCCCTCTTTGTTGTTACAGCAAACCAGTGCATCGGCAAAAACCAAGAGTCAAGGTGCGGATGCCCACCAGTCCAGCCAGCAGAAGAGAAAGGGTGCCAAGAGTACTAGGGCAGAAACAAAGCGCCAGAAAGTGGCAACTCCTCCTCCTCCTCCGGTATCTCCCATTCCGGTGGAATCTTCCCCTTCTCCTCCGGACGTAGAGATTCAGCAAGCACCATCTCCCCCTCCAACGCAAGAAGCACCACAGGTAGGAGAAATTCAACTAGAAGAACCTCAACAAGAAGTACCTCAGTCAGAAGACACATCGGCTGACGTTCATGAATCAACCACCGATCCAGCAGGTTTCATTATAACATCGGTGGTTTCCTCCATTCAGACAAGTACCGTCCTTCCTCAATATAACATATTTATAAAGTTAATACCGATGAACCCATCTTTTCATCTCATAATGACTTTTAATTTTCAGCTGACGTCGTTCCATCGGCAACTTTGGCCGATCAATCTGTAGCTCCATCGACATCTCTGACCGATCAGCCCGCAGCTCCATCGGCATCTTCCAGTCAAAGGAAAGAGATTGCCTTGAAGCAAGTAAGTTATCCAGCTAACATCAATATTTTACCGGCATTTTGATCATGGACTGACTCACTTTATTTTCCTTTTCAGGAGCAGGACTCTCCTGACAGCCTATTCTCCTTCGCCATCGACATCTCTGAAGAAGAAGGTGAAGAAGCAAGCTCTTCCCAGACAGTTGGCATTACATCGGCAGAGCTCAGGGCCAAGCTGGAAGAATTATCAGCCCTCCTTCACCAAGACACGGCGCAATTGGTCGATGACTCCGACCTAGCCAAAGTTCTATTCAGAACTCTCAGAGGCCAGATCCCAGCCGATGTCGAAGAAATCCTCTTCCAAGCCGCACACTTGGAGAGTCGTTAGCTGCAGTACCAGAGGGCTTCTCGGCGCCTTGCCGATAGAGCTGCTCAGACTCAGCTCTCTGAAGAAATGAGGAAAGAGAAGCTCCTGACCGATGAGAAGCACAAGAACATCGGTATCTTGAGATCTTCAGGAGACACGCTGAAGCAGAAGATCTCTGACCTATCGGCAAAAAGGGAATCCCTGCTGGCAGAACTCAAGCAAGTAGAGGACGCCTTATCCTAAGCCCAACAGGAAGAGAGTCAACTGCCAGAGACCATCAAGCTTCTTGAGCACGAGCGAAACGTCCACGGTCGCAAGGCAGTACAATTGAAGAAGAAGCTGAAGCCGATAGAAGGTTCTGCCGATGACGATATCAAGGAGATAGAAGCAGCCAACCAAATCCGGCTACGCGCGATATCGGAGATCCAGGCGCTGCTGAACACATGAAGCATTCATCGGCGACATATCTGTGTTTTTCTGCTCTTTTAGCTTTTAGTTCAGCCGATAGGACTGTTATCGACGTCTTTTGAAACATTAAGTCCTGCCCCCAAACATTTGAATCCAGCCGATAAGAGTGTTATTGGCATTTAAACTTTTATGCATCGACCCATATGCTGGGGTAGTACTTCTTTAAATATTTGCCATTTAATGCTCTGGGAAATTCAACTCCTTCGAGAGTTTCTAGAATATAGGCATTTCCAGGAGCCGATCGACTTATCCGATAAGGACCTTCCCAATTAGGAGACTATTTCCCAAACTTCGAACTTTTAGTCCCGATCGGTAAAACTAATTTCCATACCAAGTCCCCATCGGCAAACTCCTTAGCCTTTACCTTTTTGTCATACCATCTAGCAACTCTCTTCTTATTTTCTTCTATACTCATTAAAGCCTTTAACCGATGTCCTGCTAGATCATCTAACTCATCGGTCATCAAAGTAACATAATCATTAGCAGCCAATTGATCTTGAAAAGATAATCGCCTAGATCCAGCCTTAATCTCCCAAGGTAACACTGAATCATGTCCATACACCAATTGATAGGGTGACACCTTGGTTGATCCATGACAGGCCATCCGATAGGACCACAACGCTTCATTTAATAATGTATGCCACCGCTTAGGATTTTCTTCAATCTTTCGTTTGATGAGCTTGATAATTCCTTTGTTAGACGCCTCGGCCTGCCCATTGGCTTGAGCATAATAAGGAGAAGAATTCAACACTTTAATCCCCATACCGATTGCAAATTCATCAAATTCCCCCGATGTAAACATAGTGCCCTAATCGGTAGTAATTGTTTGAGGAATCCCAAATCGGTAAATAATATGCTCTTTCACAAAATCAATCATATTGGCCGATGTGACTTTCTTCAAAGGAATAGCTTCAACCCACTTAGTGAAATAATCAGTGGCGACTAGAATAAACTTATGCCCTTTGCTAGATGGTGGATAAATCTGGCCGATCAGATCAATAGCCCATCCTCGGAACGGCCAAGGCTTTATGATAGGATTCATAACCGACGCAGATGCCCTTTGAATATTACCAAACTTCTGACACCCTTGACACCCTTTGAAATATTCAAAGCAATCCTCAAGTATAGTCGGCCAATAATATCTATTCCTCCTAATCATCCACTTCATCTTAAAAGCCGACTGATGTGCTCCACACACCCCTTCATGAATTTCTCCCATCAAACTCCTAGCTTCATCATCACCTAAACATCGGAGAAGAATTCCATCAATAGTTCGATAGTATAATTCATCTTCGAGGAGCACATACTTGGTTGCTTGAAACCGAACTCGCGTTTCAACTTTCCTAGATGGATCTTTCAAATAATCAATAATTTCTTTCCTCCAATCATTGGCATCGATTGCCGATACTGTATTAATCATAGGCTGATATCCTGAGGCATGCTGAGCTAACCGATTGGCCTCTTCATTATGCAATCGGGGAACATGCTCTAAACGGAAATCTTTGAATTCCTTTAACAGTTGCATGCTCCTCTCATAATAAGTTATGAGAATTTCACTTTGGCATTCATAGCTCCCTGCCAATTGGCTTATAACCAACATAGAATCCCCGAAGACTTCGACAGCGTCAGCACGAACTTCCCTTAACAACTCCAATCCTTTTATCAAAGCCTGATACTCAGCCTGATTATTTGTTGATGTAGCAACAATCGGCAAGGAAAATTCATACTTCCTCCCCTTAGGGGAAACTAATACTACGCCGATTCCTGCCCCCCGGTCACATGTAGATCCATCAAAGAAAAGCGTCCAGGGCACAATTTCCAAAGCCTCCACTGCACCGCAATGTTGGGTCACAAAATCGGCCATAATCTGCCCTTTAACTGCCTTAGCCGATTCATAACGCAGATCGAATTCCGACAAGGCCAAAATCCATTTACCGATCCTGCCACTCATAATCGGCATAGATAGCATGTACCGGACCACATCATCTTTGCAAATAACAGTGCATTCGGCCGATAACAAGTAGTGCGTTAACTTGATACACGAAAAATATAAGCATAGGCATAATTTCTCAATGGCCGAATACCTGGTCTCAGCATCAATCAACCTCCTGCTGAAGTAATAAATTACACGCTCTTTCCCTTCAAATTCTTGAATTAAAGCTGAACCGATAACCATCCCATCGGTAGACAAATATAATCTAAAGGGCTTTCCTTGCTGAGGTGGAATTAGAACTGGAGGATTCACTAAATACTTCTTGATTTCATCCAGAGCCAACTGCTGTTCCTTCCCCCAAATAAATTCTTGATCAGCTTTTAGCTTAAGAAGAGAACTGAAAGCACGAATTTTACCAGACAAATTAGATATAAATCTCCTGATAAAATTTACCTTGCCGATCAAGGACTGGAGCTCAGTCTTGTTGGTAGGGGCCACTATCTTATTGATGGCATCAATAGATCTTCGACTAATTTCAATCCCCCTTTGATGGACCATGAAACCAAGAAATTGCCCTGCCGATACACCAAATGCACACTTGTTGGGATTCATCTTCAATCCATGCTTCCTTGTGCACTCCAATACCTTTCGCAGATCGGCAAGATGCTTTGCGAAGTCCCCAGATTTGACCACCACATCATCAATATAAATCTCTACCAGTTTGCCGATGAACTCATGAAATATAAAATTCATGGCCCTCTGATAAGTAGCACCAGCATTCTTAAGGCCAAAAGTCATGACTATCCACTCGAACAATCCAACATGACCAGGGCATCTGAACGCGGTTTTTGGAATATCTTCTTCAGCCATGAATATTTGGTTGTATCCTGCATTGCCATCCATAAAGCTAATAATCCGATGCCCAGCCGCGGCGTCAACCAACAGATCGGCAACTGGCATTGGGTATCCATCCATCGGCATAGCTTTATTGAGATTCCTGAAATCAATACAGACCCGAAGCTTCCCGTTCTTCTTGTAGACCGGAACAATGTTTGAAATCCATTCGGCATACCGACACTGCCGAATAAACTTAGCTTCAATAAGTTTGGTGATTTCGGCCTTAATATCAGGGAGGATATTAGGATTACATCGGCGAGCTGGCTGTTGATGTGGCAGAAATCCAGACTTGACAGGCAACCGATGCTCAACAATTGATCGATCCAGACCAGGCATCTCAGTATAGTCCCAAGCAAAGCAATCTTTATATTCTTTTAACAAATTGGTTAACTGCTGCTTACATTCAGGATTTAACTTAGCACTAATAAAAGTAGGTCTAGGCTTATCACCACTACCGATGTCTACTTCTACCAAATCATCGCCGATGTGAATCCCTGGCCTAACTTTCCATCATCGGCGAACCTATCCATTAAAAACCGTCGTCAGAACCGACTGCTTGGATCGGTGGAATCTCGTAATCGGCAACTTTGAGAAAATCCTTCTCCCAAACTTCTCCTGAAATACACCTAGTCCTCTCATAGGTATCTGCTTCTGCCGATGCAATGACATAAGAAGAATCTCCTGGGACAATTTCAATCTTGTCACCTACCCACTAGACCAAGCATTGGTGCATTGTAGATGGGATGCAACAATTGGCGTGAATCCAATCTCTCCCTAATAGCAAGTTGTAAGCACCCTTTCCACTGATCACAAAGAAAGTCGTCGGCAAGGTTTTGCTGCCGATGGTCAACTCTACACATATTGCCCCCTTGACTGGAGACACGTTCCCTTCAAAGTCTTTAAGCATCATGTCGGTCTTGGTCAAATCCTGATCCCCTCTCCCAAGCTTCCGATATACTGCATACGGCATGATGTTAATAGCAGCCCCACCATCAACTAGAATCTTGGTCATCGGCTGCCCATCAACCCTCCCTTTGACGAACAAAGCCTTGAGATGTTGTCTTTCGTCATCGGCAGGTTTCTCGAAAATAGCCGTCATTGGATCCAGAGCCAATTGAGCTATTTGGTCGGAAAATTCCAACTCATCATCGCTAGATGGCGCAAGAAACTCCATCAGCAACATAAAGACCATGTTGACATCTGCCGATGGACCTTCCCCCTCGCGACTTGTTTACTGCTGATCTTCAGACTGACCAGAGTTCTCACCCTTGTTTAGCCCTTCTCGCCTTTCGCGCTGCAACCTCCTTTTCTGTGTCTTGGTCAACCCCTCTGGACACCATGGAGGAAACGGTCTTTGCCTTGCCGCTGGGCGATGATTTTCCCTTGCCTCTATCCGATGCGTATTGGCATCCCTGCAAAATATGAGTTCGTCGGGAACTCGTGCATTAGCCATCTCCTCAAGTCCTTCCTGGTTCCTGGGAAAATACTGGACACGATCACCAAGCCTGTCATGTACACTGAGTCTGCCCCCCAGCCGATCATGGACGGATGCTCTCCCTCTAATCGGCCCATTGAAGCGCCGATCATTATCACGATAGTTCCGATCGGACCTGTCGTACCGATCGTAACCGTTGCATTCAGGGCAATCTCTGACAGTAGGAAGCTTGATATTCTCTTCCCAGCAATGGATGAAGAACGGGCAATTCCAGTGATCCCTATGCCGATTCCATTCGTGTCGGCGTCTTTCCTCTTCCCGACGATAATCTTCTTGCTGGCGCCGGTACTGATCTTCTCGTTGCTGCCAAGTTTCCCAAGGTCTTCTATGAGTTATAACGATGCCAGACCGAGGAGGCCTACCTGAGCTGGTTCCTTCCTGAACCAAGCCCCTACCTCTTGCATCGGCAGTAGTAACTTGATGCTGAGGATCTACCGATGCACTTTTCTCGGCTGCTTCCGATGTTAATACCTTGGCCTTTCCCTTGGCATCCAACATGTTTGTCGGGAAAGGATGTTGGTCTATCTTCATCGGCTTTTGGGTCTTGGAACTGTCAAACTTGATCCTCCCAGACTCTATAGCCGATTGCAGCTGCTGTCTGAAAACTTTGCACTCATTGGTGTCATGAGAAGTTGCATTATGCCACTTGCAATATTTCATCCTCTTCAGTTCCTCAGCCGATGGGATCACGTGATTAGGAGACAGCTTGATCTGACCTTCCTGAAGCAGAAAATCAAATATTCTATCGGCCTTAGCGGTGTCAAAAGCGAACTTCTCTGGTTCCTTCTGCCCAAAAGGACAAGACATCGGCTTCTTGTTCTTTACCCACTCTGCCAAGCCAATGATTGGTTCCTCATCAGAATCTGAGCTTGTTGCCTCATCAACAAATGATACCTTCTTGTTCCATGCTCTTTTGGGCTCGAAAGGCTTGATGTCTTGATCAGAGATCCTCTGCACCAGATGACTTAAGCTTTCAAACTCCTGAGAGGCATACTTATCCCTGATGTGTGGCAATAAACCTTGGAAAGCCAAATCGGCTAGCTGCCGATCATCTAGAACCAGACTATAACATTTATTTTTGACTTCCCGTATCCTCTGCACAAAACCTTCAACCGATTCATCATTGCGTTGTCTCAATTTGACCAAATCGGTGATCTTCTTCTCATGAACCCCAGAAAAGAAGTATTTGTGGAATTGCTTCTCCAGATCGGCCCAAGTGATCACTAAGTTAGGAGGTAGTGATATGAACCAGGTAAAGGCCGATCCAGACAATGATGATGAAAATAGACGAACCCTCAATTCGTCTCTGTTACCGGCTTCTCCGCATTGAATGATGAACCTGTTGACATGCTCTATGGTTGACGTGTCGTCTTGCCCAGAAAACTTAGTAAAATCCGGCACCTTGTACCGATGCGGAAGCGGGATCAAATCATATGCGGGAGGATACGGTGTCTGATAAGAGTAAGTGTTGACTTTGGGTTTTATCCCAAATTGGTCTCTCATTACTTCAGCAATCTTATTGGCCCAGTACGCATCGGCTTCCTGCCGATGAGGAGGTTGCAGATCCGGCATTTGATGGTGAGCCTCCACGTGTCTGTTCGGTGCGCGATCTGCACGGAACATTGGGTTGATCATCTGGCCTCCAACCTATGGACCACCAATCTGTTGCCCGCCAATCTGCTGTCCGACGAGCTGCTGCCCGAGATTCATTGGCTGGTTAGGGATCCCCTGATTCTGGAACCCGGGATAGATCTGTCCTTGCTGGAACCCTGTAGCCTGGTGACTCTATTGGGGTGTTTGCGGAAAGACTTGCTACCCAAGCCATCCATTATTAGCGTTCATCGGCATAGGCCCTGCCGATGACTGGTAATTGGGCATCATCATTGAATTGACATACCTTGATTGAGCCATAGACCTCTGTTGCATCAGCATCGAGTCTGCCGATGCGTTAGGCATCTGGAACATTGGAGCTTGAGAATTCCCAGTGTGAGGTCTTGCAGTAGTAGTTGTAGTATACTGGGGACTCTGGTTCATCGGCATATTGGGAGGTGCCGATGCCATAGGAGTCTTGCCTCTCATATCAGTCGTCTGCGATGTACCCGGCGTTAACTCTGGAGGCATGCCATAACCCCACCAGTTGGGAGGAGGGGTTAACCCTGTCATTGCCGATGCTAACAGATCTGTGGCAAGTTTAATCTGCCCATCCGAAGTCTGTGGATTAGTTGTCATCGGCATAGACTGTCCATTGGTGACTCCTAACGTACTTGGTGGAACAGGAATCTCCATACCCGCAGCGGCCGTAGCAGCCGAAGGAGCTATGACCACTGGTGACTTTGGCTGGTGATAAGTGGGGCCCACATAATCTGGTGGGATTTGTCCTTCCTTGAAAGTTCTTGCCACGGCATTGAAAACCGTATTAGACAGTACACCAGCTTGATTGATCAAAGCGCGGTTGATCGCGCTGTCAACCATCTCTTGCAGCTTGCCAGGATTGGACTCAAAAGTAACCTGCCGAGGAGCCGGCAGTGCATCCTTCTGAATCACCTCACCGCTCCTGTTTATGCTGAAGGACCTCAGGCATTGCTGCTTGTAATCCTCCATGGCTTTAGCAATAGCTTGCTTCTGCTCATCCTTGAGATTGGCTTTCGTCACGGGGATGACGTTCTCTTGATCAAACTCAGAAGTCGACATGTTGATCTTGATCTTGAATCTGTCCCACTGGGCGTGCCAAAAGATGTGTTGGTGCAAAAACTGGTCTGCAAACACAAAGGGCTAATACCCGATTGAAACGTTAAGGCGTGCCAGCCGATTTGACCTTACTATCGGCAAAGGTGATAACTCGAATACTTTAGTCCTGACAACAGCGATGCGCCCGGATGTCATGGCTAAGAGGTACTCACGCGGAACTTGAGAACGCGCCGAGCCTAAGTCGACGAATTCCTAAGAACTCGTAATGAAAAGGAAAAAGTATGACGAAGTCGTCGAAAAAGTAGATGCTGGAATATGAGTAAAAACGTGTGTTTGATTGATTGATAGATGTCTCATTACAAAGCCCTAGGGTCTATATTTATACCCCGCTCAAAGAGCCACAACCAGACACGATTAGAATTTGAATTCCAAATTACACGGAATCCGTATACAAAACGATTTAAATAACTAAGGAAATAATAAAGCTATCCCCCGTGACAAGCTGAAACTCTTCCACAAACTGATCGGCAGCTTCTGGACTCTTCCTTCATATCATCGGCAGACTCCCTTGTCATAGCCATCGGCACAAACACATCACCACCTATAGACTTAGTCACGCTCAACCCCTCCTTCATCGGCAACCATCCTCATCGGCAACTCATCCTGTAGACAAAACACTGCCGTCTTATCCTGCTGGCCTGGACACGTGCCCAAAAACGGTGTCAACAACACCTCACCGGACGCTGCAGGGGCACTATTCCTGCATCCGGTGAGTGCTGTCCAGCAGACTCACCACACCGGACACACCGAGACAGCGTCCGGTGCATCGTCCGGTGCACCTCTGGGTGCTTTTTCAACTTAGCACCTCGACCGACTTTCACCCAACCAAGTTCCAACTTCAACAAGACTCAAATAAACACCAAGTGGAACTGGTATGAGTGACCTCTCTCAAACCCTCAAATTTTCACAAATATTTAGCCTTAGGCTTAGTAGTTTTTTATGAAAATAGTCAAATGAAATCACCAAGGAGCATCGTATGGACATAAAGCTAGGGGTTTAAGTCATAATGAGCTTTGAATGCTCCCCCTATCTAAGGACGAACACAGCGGATGCTCAAAACATAACCAAAAGAAACGGTCAACTAACAAGCATGCATATGATATGAGGTGAAATGCAATACTTGAAAGTAAACTAATGCTTGTCAAGTTTGATCCAAGGTTAAGCTTTTTCACACACACAAGGGGGTTATCTTAACCATGTTAGACAAGCCCTACACACAAAACTTTTTGCATTTTAGTTTAGGTATGCATGAAATGCAAAACAAAAGCTATTTACAAGTTTCAACACACAACTTCATTTTTTAGTGTAGTTAGAGAGATCAAGCACATTAAGTTCATTTCTCAACATACAAAACCTAGCTTCATCTAGGGGTTTTGTGAAGATATCCGCCAATTGACTTTACGTTCCCACATTCTCTAGAGATATATCACCTTTAGCAACATGATCCCTAAGGAAGTGGTGGCGGATGTCAATATGTTTTGTGCGGGTGTGTTGAACTGGGTTGTTAGCAAGTTTTACGGCACTTTCATTGTCACACAACAAAGGTACTTTGTCTAGTACTACTTCATAGTCTAGCAAAGTTTGTTTCATGTAGAGTATTTGTGCACAACAAGCACCAGCGGCAATGTATTCCGCCTCGACCGTTGACAAGGCAACACTATTTTATTTCTTTGACATCCAAGAGACAAGAGATCTACCTAGGAAATGGCACCCTTCGGATGTGCTTTTTCTATCAATCCGGCACCCAGCATAATCCGAATCGGAATAGCCTACAAGTTGGAATCTTACACCTTTGGGATACCACAAGCCTAGGCAAGGTGTGTATTTTAGGTACCTAAGAATTCTCTTGACGGCAATCAAGTGAGATTCCATAGGCATTGCTTGATATCTAGCACACATACACACACTAAACATGATATCGGGCCTAGATGCGGTGAGGTAGAGTAGACTTCCTATCATGGAATGATAGAGAGTCTTGTCAATTGGGTTACCTCCCTCATCCAAGTCGAGATGCCCATTTGATGCCATGGGAGTCTTGATTGGCTTGCAATCCATCATCTTGAATCTCTTGAGAAGATCTTGTGTGTACTTCTCTTGAGAGATGAAAACCCCTTCCTTCATTTGCTTGATTTGAAATCCTTGGAAGAAGGATAGCTCACCAATCATGGGCATCTCAAACTCCTTGGACATCAAATCACCAAATTCCTTGCAAAAATCTTCATTAGTAGAGCCAAAAATAATATCATCAACATAAACTTGGCAAATGAAGATTTCCCCATTCATTTTCTTGGTGAAGAGTGTTGTGTCAACTTTCGAAATCTTGAAGCCCTTCTCAATGAGGAAGTCCCTAAGCCTCTCATACCAAGCTCTAGGAGCTTGCTTGAGACCATAGAGAGCCTTGGACAGCCGGTAGACATGCTTGGGGTACCTAGGGTCTTCAAAACTGGGGGGTTGCTCAACATAGACAAGCTCATTAATATAACCTTTTAAAAAGGCACTTTTCACATCCATTTGAAATAACTTGATATCATGACTAGATGCATATGCAAGTAGGATACGGATTGCTTCAAGTCTTGCCACCGGTGCAAAGGTTTCACTGAAGTCAAGACCTTCCACTTGTGAAAAGCCTTTTGCCACAAGCCTTGCCTTGTTGCGTACCACTTTGCCTTTATCATCCTTCTTGTTCCGGAAGACCCACTGTGTTCCAATCACTCTTGCATCTTTGGGTCGCTCTTCAAGTGTCCATGTTGACGGTCCTTAAGTATCAAATTTAATTATCAAATAAATAAAGAAAAGGATCCAAATGAAATCAACATCTAGATTTAGGGTTTTATCTGACAGAATTCCATGAGTTTTGGTGTTTGTCTATTTCTGCAGGGGGTTATCAGGAAATACGGAAGAAAGGCCCACACGTCGGGATTACATAGAGATATTAACGTGCCGCACAATTATCTTACATCTAGAAGACTCCAGAAGCCACGAGACCGAAGCGGAGGCGAAACGGGGCCACAGGCAGGGCGCCCGCCCTCCTGCCCTGGGCGCCCGCCCCCTCTGGGAGTCCAATCAGGACTCTGCTTCGCGGGAGATCTCCACCGACCTAAAGGATGAATCTAAACCATACAATCTATGTCGGTTTGATCCAACGGCCCATATTCGCTTTAAGGGACTATAAAACCAGACCCCCTGGCCCCTGGAGGAGAGAGCCTCTCAACCCTAATTCATTGTTCCATCAAGGGAGAAGAAGCCTCTGATCAAGATTAGAGCCACCACATCAATTAGATATCTAGATTAGCATAGCTACATAGGATTAGAACTAGAAGGAGTCAATCTTCGATTGGTTTCCGGATCTGTCAAGAGGATTCTTGGTAATTCTCTAATTGTGCTTTTAATTGCTTTCTAATTATCTTTGTTCTTCAATATTATGAATATGACTTTGTTCTACTTCAATATATTGCTTATGACTTTGCTCTACTTGCTTATATTCAAGATTATATTGTTCTTAGTTTATCATAGTTATGTACTTGGCTTAGTTAGATTGGATCTATATACATGCTTAGGATCGTATAGCGTTTATCCATCGGATCCATGGGTAAATGATAGATATTGTGTAGGCGTGGTGCTTATACCGTATTTATCTGCGATTGTACCCAATATGCCAGATCGTGGGGTGGTTCGTGATAGTGACAGCTTCATTGATTCTTATATAGTCCCCCTCTCGTGTATTGGGCTGGCAGAGCAACATTATTACAGGGGAGTGATTGCTATGTTTCTCATATTCCTTGCTAATATCACTATGCATGGGCGTAGTCTTGTCTCGCAATGATTGCTAAGTATGCTTGCACTAACTATGATATGCTAGACTATATAGTTGAGAATAACTTAGGGAATATTCTTGTAGTTCGTTCTAATACCATGCTAATGACTTTCTAGAGTATCTAATTGAGGTGCTTATCATATTTATTATGTGGCTAGATCAGATTAATTATCCTTGTCACTATTCATTATTTCATATATCTTTTATGTGACACTTATCCCTGTATGAAGAGTTAGATATAATGTTCTCAATTATACATGCAATGATAGATGCTCAATCTCATATTCTATTCTGTAATCAATATTGATGATTGCTAATCCCTTCCCAGTGGTAAAAATATAAATAACGATACCTGGAATACTTCCTGGTTAAAATGCTACATCGGTATTAATCTGTGCGCTTGCAGATCCCATTCATTATTTATTTAGAAGAGTAATTGCATATTTCAATACCGCGTCTCTTATATCATGCTGGGGATGACAACTTGGCTTAAGTGGTGTGAGGGATAGGTTTGGCATTTTTGGCACCGTTACTAGATTTAGAGAACTTAGTCTACTTTTGGTAATGATGTTAACAATACCCAACAAGCATTTTTGGCACCGTTGCCGGGGAAGGTTGATTACTAATCAGGAATGGAATAAAAGATTTTGAGTTATCATTCGCATCACTAATATGATTGAGCTTATCTATTCTCTCATACAGTTTTACCCCGATATTTTCCTATTTCATCTTATGCAGGGGAATGTATGAATGGAAGACATCTTCTAGAAAATTTTGTTGACAATCCCGAAGCATTATTCAAGAAGACGAGAGCCATGCTCAAGAAGAGATCATCAACACTTCAGCAAGAAGCTTCATCCAATCAAGAAGATCACCGGAACTTGTCTTCACAGTTCGAGGCCATGGCGAACAAATCAATCCGCGAGTTCTCAGCTCCCACTACGGACAACATCCGCACTGGACCTACTGTAGAGATTGATGGCAACTTTGAGCTCAAGCCTGGACTTATCAACATGGTGCAATCCAACCAGTTCTGTGGGAAGGCACATGAAGATGCTAGTGCTCATTTACAACACTTTCTGGAGATTTGTAACACATTCACCATATCAGGATTTTCTAAAGATGCTATACTACTTCGCCTCTTCCCATTCTCACTGTTAGGAAGAGCGAAGCAGTGGTTCTACGCTACAAAGGAGAAGAATACTACGTGGGCACTCTGCTCAACAAACTTCCTGACAAAGTTCTTTCCCATGGGCAAGACCAATGCTCTCCGTGGGAAGATTACGAGTTTTCAGCAACAAAATGATGAATCTGTTCCAGAAGCATGGGAGCGCTTTCAAGACTACATCCTAGAATGTCCCCATCATGGAATGGAGAGTTGGCTATTGATGCAGACGTTTTATCATGGGCTCGGCAACAGTGCCCGAGAGACCATGGATGCTGCAGCTGGAGGAGCATTTTTATCACTTACTATACCACAAGCCATAGCTCTTGTGGAGAAGATGGCGTCCAATCAAAGCTGGAATGAAGAGAGGACCCAGACACGCAAGAGAGGTGGAGGTATGCATCAGCTGAAGGAGGTAGACATGCTGTCTGCAAAGCTAGACCTGCTCATGAAGAAGCTCAACGATAGAGCTGGAGATAAGAAAGAAGTTATGCACATCTACGACTCTCACATGACTTGTGAGGAGTGTGGAGACACTGGACACTCAGGCAATCACTGCCCTGAGATGCTTGAGGATGTGAACTACATCAACAACAACAACTACTACTACTACAACCGTCCTCAACAAAATCAAGGTTGGAATCAACAGAGGCCTAACTACTCAGGTAATTATCAAGGTAACAATTCTTGCAACAATAATAATAATTTTCCACCTTTGAGAGAGTTAGTGTCTAATCAAGGAAAGTTAATGGATAACCTATCTAAGAAATTGGCATCTAATGATAAAATACTAGAAAATATAAATAATAGAATGGATAATTTCTCTACTGCCATCAAGAATCAAATTAGCTTTAATAAAATGATTGAATCTCAGTTAAATCAAATAGCTGCTGCTGTTCCTACTACTAACCCAGGTATACCATCACAACCGGAAGGATTAGAATCTGCAAATCTTATAGACACGTTTGATGCAGGTAATTGGAGTAACCCCGTCAATGAATTCTCTACTGACCTTCTACCGGTCAAGAGAGGCGATCCAGGACGCCCCGTCATCCCGATCTCTATCGGCATGGTGGACGTTCCAGAAGCACTCTGCGACTTTGGCTCCAGTGTCAACATTATACCCAGGGTACTCTATGAAAAATTCTTTACATATCCTTTATTAGAAACGACCATGTGTTTGCAGTTTGCAGATCAGACGATAACCGTTCCAAAAGGAATAGTAAAGAACCTTTGTGTCCGAGTTGGTACCTTATATGCCCCAGCAGACTTCGTAGTGGTAGAGACCGGAAATGATGAGAGAGCACCTATCATCTTAGGGAGGCCATTCTTGAATACCACGGGAGCTATCATCTACGCTAGTGCTGCCAAGATCAGTTTCTACGTCAAAGGGAGGAAGGAGATATTTTTCTTCAAGAACAAGACTACACAAATTCCATATCAATCCAGACGTGAATCAAGGAAGAGGACCAACAGGAGGAACAGGAACAAGCAAGTGTGGACCGAGTCAGCTAAGATGGTCACTGTAGTTCATGGAGGCCAAGATCACCAACTTAAGTCACCGCTTTTGACCAAGAAGGACGACCCAGGAATGCCAAGCATTTACTGCTCCATAAATGGATACAACTTCTACAAGACATTTTGTGACACCGGATCGGGCGTCAACATAATGGCCGCAGTCACCTATCGGCTCTTGTTCGGGACCATGCCACTAAGACCAACATACATTCAGCTCCAGATGGCAGATCAGACATTTCGAGAAGTTAAAGGAATAGTAACTGATGTCCCAGTCAAAATAGACGATCACTTTGTCTACACAGACTTTCAAGTTATTGACATGGGAGAAGATGAGTACGATCCACCCATCATCCTTGGAAGACCGTTCCTCAGCACCGTTAAAGCAATTATCTACATTGGAACCGGAGAAGTCCATATGCACTTCCCCTCAGAGAAGGTACGCCGTTATGTTACTGACCCTAACTATATCGTTGAAGAATCTAAGCAGGTCAGAAAGAGACGCAACCGCAACCAGAGGAGGCAAATCATCAAGGACGGATGGGCAGACTACGAAGGAGAAGTTGTAAGATCAGAAGACGTTGAGTTTAAACAGAATTATCCAGAGGAGACTGAAGCACCAAATCAGGTGTGGAAAATAAAGATAACTATACATGAAGAGGAGGCACCGCCAGAAGAACCGACTACGCCACCCGACGAACCTCAGGACAATTAAGAAAATGGAGAGTCCCGTTCGGAGGACTTAAAAACACCGAACGCCTTGCCAAGAGGTAAACTTGGTAGTTATCTTTTCCCTTTCAAATTGTTTAAAATAGTTTACTTAGTTAATCATGTTCATACTATCTTAAAAATAAAAGAAAATAAAAATGTGAAAAACAGTAAGCCCCATGTGAGTATACAAGTGGCATAAAACCCATAAGTACATTTACTGTGGTGGCATAAAAATAAAATAATTTTTTTTCTGCTTTATAAAATAAAAAAAAATATATATAAACAGGGAGTAATATTTACTAAGGAGTCTCAATATGATAAAGGCTAGATATTTATGCTAACACTTAATCAGTTCCACAAGCTTTGTTGTCTATTTGAGCTCCACAGAATTTAAGAGTCAAGAAGACTAGCAGACGGAGGACATTCTAATCGCTGTCAGAATGCTGCTGACTTTCAAATACACCTCTGCCACCTGCTAGCTACATCAAGAGAAATTACGTCAAAATTCAGCTTGGGGGAGAGCACCCCCATTTATCTCGATAAGTATTTCTATCTATCTATCTTTATACTTATATTATTTTAGAATATAAATATATATAACTATGGAAAACCAAATAAAGATTTTATGCTTATTTATATATCTTTTGCTTAGTGTGTTTAATAAATAAATAAAGTGGCTATGCTAATCTGTATCTAAATAAAACTTAAGCATGGATATGATGAATAGTTGCTCTGCCTAATTTGCACATTTTAAGTTCTCTCTCAAGTTTAGATATAACTGTTATAATTTAAAGCTTGCTCTAGACCTAAACTTGTGGGATGAAAACTTGATCTGAAGACTAAGTTGTTAACGGATACGATATGGGAAGGTTGAGCTGCTGTTTATCTGTTCCTAGAGATGCTAGAATTCTGGAGAATTTTATCTTTGAAAATCTTTAAAATGTTGCATGATGAGTTCCTGTATGATGAGAGTTTAAATTCCTACCACAGCCATATATATATGCTTGCTAGACTTTGAGCTACACATTTACTATTTACTGCTTATGAGCATTGAGTGTGGTCAAGCTGTGTAGACCCTTAGGAACTTGTCATGTGGTTAAATCAAGATTTCACTTGCACGTTCACTCATATATGCTACTTCTACTCCGGAAGTACCATCCACATAAATCCATCCATTTTCAACTCCAGAACCACCTAAAAATATTCTACTCCTGATCTAGGAGAGAATAACCAAAAATATTTTTGTTTTTCCCTTGTGAAATAAATGCTCAAGTTATCTTGTTACTACCACTTGCTATATTGTCTCAAGAGATGAATGCTCAATAAAAAAAAGAGAGAAATACGAGGAAATAAAAAGGAGCAAGTGCTCGGAACCTCGAAAGAAAAGAGAGAGTGAGACGAGAGGTAAAAATGGACAAGTGTCCGACAGTAGAATTAGGGGTGCAAGATACCCACCTGAGAGAAAACAAAAAGAAGAGCATCTCATTCTCCTCATAAAGTTTCAAAAAAAGCAAGGAAGGTATGTATACTTTATTTCCCACCTATGAGCTCCAGATATTAAAGCCTTATTAGAGTAGGGTGAGAGAGAAGGCAATGTCACTATGCCTTATACCACAAATACTACATATCTTGAGAGAAGGCATATACCATCACTGCCTTGGTAAGGATCCAGAAATACCACAAAAGAGAGACCTGAGAGAATCATACAAGGAATCTCTGAGTTTTATTTGAAAATCTGCAAAAACCCCGGAGCTATAGCTGATCAAGAATAAGAGACATGGCACTTGACTAGACTGTTCTATCTTTTAACCTCTCAAGACAGAAGTGACAGTTACAAGTCCCATGGTGAAGGTAAAGTAAGTAAGTTTTAAGTCTTGACAGTTTACTCTAGCTTAGAGATGAGATCTTATTTAAAAAGCATGTGTACCGTCAATTTTTAAATATATTGCAATAACTTATGATCCATAGCTGAGTCTATCCTTGCTCAGGGACGAGCAAGAGGTAAGCTTGGGGGAGTTTGTTGACGGTCCTTAAGTATCAAATTTAATTATCAAATAAATAAAGAAAAGGATCCAAATGAAATCAACATCTAGATTTAGGGTTTTAACTGACAGAATTCCACGAGTTTTGGTGTGTGTCTGTTTCTGCAGGGGGTTATCAGGAAATACGGAAGAAAGGCCCACACGTCGGGATTACATAGAGATATTAACGTGCCGGGCAATTATCTTACATCTAGAAGACTCCATAAGCCACGAGACCGAAGCGGAGGCGAAACGGAGCCAGAGGCAGGGCGCCCGCCCTCCTGCCCTGGGCGCCCGCCCCCTCTGGGAGTCCAATCAGGACTCTGCTTCGCGGGAGATCTCCACCGACCTAAAGGATGAATCTAAACCATACAATCTATGTCGGTTTGATCCAACGGCCCATATTCACTTGAAGGGACTATAAAACCAGACCCCCTGGCCCCTGGAGGAGAGAGCCTCTCAACAATAATTCATTGTTCCATCAAGGGAGAAGAAGCCTCTGATCAAGATTAGAGCCACCACATCAATTAGATATCTAGATTAGCATAGCTACATAGGATTAGAACTAGAAGGAGTCAATCTTCGATTGGTTTCCGGATCTGTCAAGAGGATTCTTGGTAATTCTCTAATCGTGCTTCTAATTGCTTTCTAATTATCTTTGTTCTTCAATATTATGAATATGACTTTGTTCTACTTCAATATATTGCTTATGACTTTGCTCTACTTGCTTATATTCAAGATTATATTGGTCTTAGTTTATCATAGTTATGTACTTGGCTTAGTTAGATTGGATCTATATACATGCTTAGGATCGTATAGCGTTTATCCATCGGATCCATGGGTAAATGATAGATATTGTGTAGGCGTGGTGCTTATACCGTATTTATCTCCGATTGTACCCAATATGCCAGATCGTGGGGTGGTTCGTGATAGTGACAGCTTCATTGATTCTTATATAGTCCCCCTCTCGTGTATTGGGCTGGCAGAGCAACATTATTACAGGGGAGTGATTGCTATGTTTCTCATATTCCTTGCTAATATCACTATGCATGGGCGTAGTCTTGTCTCGCAATGATTGCTAAGTATGCTTGCACTAACTATGATATACTAGACTATATAGTTGATAATAACTTAGGGAATATTCTTGTAGTTCGTTCTAATACCATGCTAATGACTTTCTAGAGTATCTAATTGAGGTGCTTATCATATTTATTATGTGGCTAGATCAGATTAATTATCCTTGTCACTATTCATTATTTCATATATCTTTTATGTGACACTTATCCCTGTATGAAGAGTTAGATATAATGTTCTCAATTATACATGCAATGATAGATGCTCAATCTCATATTCTATTCTGTAATCAATATTGATGATTGCTAATCCCTTCCCAGTGGTAAAAATATAAATAACGATACCTGGAATACTTCCCGGTTAAAATGCTACATCGGTATTAATCTGTGCGCTTGCAGATCCCATTCATTATTTATTTAGAAGAGCAATTGCATATTTCAATACCGCGTCTCTTATATCATGCTGGGGATGACAACTTGGCTTAAGTGGTGTGAGGGATAGGTTTGGCATTTTTGGCACCGTTACTAGATTTAGAGAACTTAGTCTACTTTTGGTAATGATGTTAAGAATACCCAACAGTCCACACTTGGTTGCGAGAGAAGTTGTTCCACTCCTCTTGCATGGCAATGATCCAATCCGCATCACAAAGAGCTTCCTCTATAGTGTTTGGTTCATCTTGAAGAGACACAAAAGCGTGATGTTTAATAAATAAAGCATGTCTAGAACGTGTAGTTACACCACATGATGGACTCCCGATGATGAGATCTTGAGAGTGATCTTGAAGTAGATTTGATGATCTTCTTGGCGCCACTTGAGGGGTTGGTTGGGGAGCATCAACATCTTGTGCTTGTGCCACCGCTTGCTCATGAGTGACTTGGGTGTCTTCATGAGCATCTCTCACATCCTTGTCTTCATCTTGTGGTGCATGTGAGGTGGATGGTGGCTCAATGACTTGCACATCATCATCTTCTTTTGGCTTGATGTCTCCCACCGGCATGTTCTTCATGGCATCCCTCAATGGTTCACCACCTACATCATCAAGATTATCACTTGCTCCTTGGGAGCCATTAGTTTCATCAAATTCAACATCAAATGTTTCTTCAACCATATTTGTGGCATGGTTAAAGACCCTATATGCCTTGGACTTTGATGAATAGCCAACCAAGTAGCCAATGTCACATCTTCTTTGGAACTTGCCCAAGTGTTGGCGCTTCTTGTAGATGTAGCACTTGCACCCAAACACTCTTAAGAATGAGACATCGGGCTTCTTCCCATTGAGGAACTCATATGGTGTCTTCTCTAGGAACTTGTGAGGAAAGAGCCGGTTTGATGCATAGCATGCGGTGTTGATTGCCTCGGCCCACATCTTCTCCGAAGTGTTGTACTCATCTAGCATTGTTCTTGCCAAGGTGATCAATGTCCGGTTCTTTCTTTCTACAACCCCATTTTGTTGTAGTGTGTATGTTGAGGAGAACTCATGTTTGATTCCCACTTCATCACAATACTCTTCAATGTTGGTGTTGTCAAATTCTTTGCCATTATCACTTCTAATCTTTTTGATCTTGACATCAAATTGATTTTGGCCATTCTTTGCAAACTTCTTGAATATTGATGCAACTTCGGCCTTGTCTTGCAAGAAGAATGTCCAAGTGTACCGTGAGTAATCATCAACTATGACCAAGCAATATTTGTTGCCTACAAGACTAGCATATGTGGTTGGTCCAAACAAATCCATGTGGAGTAGCTCAAGCACTCTTGAAGTAGAGAGATAGGCTTTGGTTGGATGAGTGTTTGCAACTTGCTTGCCGACTTGACATGCACTACAAAGCTTGTCTTTTTCAAAGGTCACATCCTTCAAACCTCTAATCAATTCTTTCTTCATCAACTTCTTGAGTGTGCCCATTCCAACATGTGCTAACCTTCTATGCCACAACTACCCAAGTGAAGTCTTGGTGAATAAGCAAGTCTTGACATCAACTTCATCGGATGAGAAATCAACTACATATAGGTTGTTGTGTCGAAAGCCTTTGAATACCATTTCATTGTCATCCTCCTTGGTCACTATTACTTCTTTCTTCTTGAATAAGGATTCAAAACCAAGATCACAAAGTTGTCCAACCGAGAGCAAGTTGAAACTCAATGATTGCACATAGAGCACATTGGTGATGGAGTTGTCATTTGATATAGCAACCTTTCTTAGTCCCTTGACCTTGCCTTTTGAATTGTCACCAAATGTGATCTTCTCTTGGTTGTCAACATCTTCATCAAGAGAGGTGAACATCCAGGGATCTCCGGTCATATGTTGAGTGCAACCACTATCAATTACCCAATGTGATCCACCGGTCTTGTAGTTCACCTACACACAAGAGATTAAGCTTGAGATTTAGGGACCCACATTTGCTTAGGGCCCTTGACTTTCTCTACTAGTTGCTTTGGCACCCAAATCTTCTTTGGCCTTTGCTTGTTGGGCGGCCCCATGAAGCTAACCTTGACCTTGCCACTATTGTCTTTCCTTACAATGTAGTGAGCATTGAAGGCAAATGGTCTAGCATGCTTCGGCAATGGTGGTGGTAGTGGTGCCTTACACTCATGAGCAAAGTGTCCTTCTTGACCACATTCAAAACATCTCTTTGGCTTTGGCTTGCTTGGTTGATCATGAGTGGCTAGTGACTTGATGAGCTTTGTTTGATGAGCCTTGTAGCCAATCCCACTCTTGTCCATCTTCATGATGGTGTTCATGAATAGCTCACTTTGAAGGTCCTTCCCTTTTGTGAACTTTGCTAACCCCATAGTTAGATGTTCCTTCTATTTCTTGAGCTTGTTATTTTCTTGAGTTAGCTTCTTGATGATTGGGTCATTGTTGCTAGCTAACTCATCCAAGATGAATGTCTCATCTTCTTCTTGCTTGTCATACATCAAACCAAGCTTGAGATATTGATTTTCTTCCTTGAGCAACTTGTTCTCATATGTAAGCTTCTTGTCTTTATCAAGTGACTCAATCACAATTGTCTTGTGCTTGGCTTGCTCTTGCAACTCTTTCTTGAGCATGACAATTTCTTCCTTGAGCTTGTGTTGACGCCGTTTTTGGACGCGTACCCGGGATCGGTAAAGTATAGATTGGCAGATGGAGCAACGGTAACTAGTTTGCAGAGAAGTTGCCGATGAAGGTGGTTGCCGATGAAAAGATAATTGAATGTGACTAAGTCCAGAGGTGGTGACGTACTCGTGCCGATGATCAGTATTAGTGTTTGCCGATAGCCATAACAAGGGGTCTGCCGATGATTCTGAAGGGAAGCGTGGAGATTGTCGGTTGTTCTGCGGTGGTGTCCCGGTCGGTTACAGGGGGATAGTTTTATGTTTTCCTTAGTTGTTTAAATTCGTTTTGTATAAGGATTCCGTTTAATTTGGAATTTGAGTCCTAGTCGTGTCTGATTGTAGCTCTTTGAGCAGCGTATAAATGTAGACCCTAGGGCCTTGTAATAAGACATCGATCAATCAATCAAACCCAAGTTTTTACTCATATTCTAGTATCTACTTTTTCAACGACTTCGTCATATTTTCCTTTTTATTATGAGTTCTTAGGAATTCAACGACTTAAGATTGGTGCGTTCTCAAGTTCCGCGTGATCACCTCTTGGCTGTGACATCCGGGCGCATCGCTGTTGTCGGGACCAAAGTGGTCGAGTTACCACCTTTGCCGATTGTAAGGTCAAATCGGCTGGCACGCCTTAACGTTTAAATTGGGTATTAGCCCTTTGTGTTTCCAGATCAGTTTTGCAACAACACATCTTTACGCCCAGCTCTCAGAAGAGATGATGAAAGTAAAGCTCCTTGCCGATGAAAAGCATAAGAGCATCGGCATTCTGAAATCCTCAGGAGACATGCTGAAGCAAAAGATCTCTGATCTATCGGCAAAGAGAGAAGCCCTGTTGGCAGAACTCAAACTAGTGGAAGAAGCTCTGTCTCAAGCTCAACAGGAAGAAAGCCAGCTGCCCGAAGCAATCAAGACCCTTGAACAGGAACGAAACATTCAAGCTCGCAAGGCACTGCAGATGAAGAAGAAACTGCAGCCAGTGGAGGGTTCTGCCGATGAAGACATGAAGGAGATAGAAGAATCCGATCAGATTCATCTGCACGCCATATCGACGATCCAGGCTCTGCTAAACATGTAAACTCTTCATCGGCGGCGTGTCCTGCTTTTTTCTTTTAAACACTCCTAATTATTTTGGTCTAGCCGATAGGACTGTTATCGACACCTTCTTAAAACATTAAGTCCGGCCCCAGATACACTTTAATCCAGCCGATAGGAATGTTATCGGCACTTAGACTTTCATGCATCAAGCCATATGCTAGGATAATATTTCTTTAAGTATTTGCCATTCAATGCCCTGGGGAATTCAACTCCTTCGAGAGTTTCTAAAATATAGGCATTGCCAGGAGCAGATCGGTTTATCCGATAAGGACCCTCCCAATTGGGAGACCATTTCCCAAACTTTGAACTTTTAGTCCCGATCGGGAAGATTAGTTTCCATACTAAGTCTCCATCGGCAAACTCCTTAGCCTTTACTTTTTTATCATACCATCTAGCAACTCTCTTTTTATTCTTCTATGCTTATCAAAGCCCTCAACCGATGCCCTTCTAAATCATCCAATTCGTCTGTCATCAAAGTGGCATAGTCATCAGCAGTCAATTGATTCTGAAAAGATAGTCGCCTAGATCCAGTCTTAATTTCCCAAGGTAGCACTGCGTCATGTCCATACACCAACTGATAAGGTGAAACTTTGGTCGACCCATGACAAGCCATCCGATATGACCATAAAGCCTCATTTAACAATGTATGCCACCTCCTAGGATTCTCTTCAATCTTCCGTTTAATAAGTTTGATAATCCCTTTGTTGGACGCCTCGGCCTGCCCATTAGCTTGAGCATAATAAGGAGAAGAATTCAACACTTTAATCCCCATACCGATTGCAAATTCGTCAAACTCGCCCGATGTAAACATAGTACCCTGATCGGTAGTAATCGTTTGAGGGATACCGAATCGGTAAATAATATGCTCTTTTTACAAAATCAATCATATCGGTCGATGTTACTTTTTTCAAAGGAATAGCTTCAACCCACTTGGTGAAATAATCAGTAGCAACCAAGATGAACTTGTGTCCTTTGCTAGAAGGTGGATAAATCTGGCCGATCAAATCAATAGCCCATCCCCGGAATGGCCAAGGTTTAATAATGGGATTCATGGCCGATGCGAGTGCCCTTTGAACATTGCCAATTTTCTGACATCCTTGACACCCCTTGAAATATTTAAAGCAATCTTCAAGTATGGTTGGCCAATAATACCCATTCCTCCTAATCATCCATCTCATCTTAAAAGCCGACTGATGTGCTCCAAACACTCCTTCATGGATCTCTCCCATCAAACCTTTAGCTTCATCATCGCCTAAGCACCTGAGAAGAACTCCATCAATTGTTCGATAATATAGTTCATCTTCGAGGAGCACATATTTGGTAGCTTGAAACCGAACACGCCTCTCAACCTTCTTTGATGGATCTCTTAAATAATCAATAATTTTTTTCTCCAATCATCGGCACTGATTGCCAATAACGTGTTCAATATGGGTTGATATCCCGAGGCATGCTGAGCCAACCGATTAGCCTCCTCATTATGTAACCGAGGAATATGCTCTAATCAGAAATCGCTGAATTCCCATAACAGTTGCATACTCTTTTCGTAATAAGTTATCAGGACTTCGCTTCGGCATTCGTAGCTTCCAGCCAATTGATTTATAACCAGCATAGAATCCTCGAAGATTTCAACAGCATCAGCACGAACTTGCTTTAATAACTCCAACCCCTTGATTAAAGCTTGATACTCAGCTTGATTATTTGTCGACGTGGCAACAATCGGCAAAGAGAACTCATACTTATTTCCCTGAGGGGAAATTAACACTATGACGATTCCTACCCACCGGTCACACGTATATCCATCGAAGAAGAGCGTCCAAGGCACAATTTCCAAAGTTTCCATTGCACCACAATGTTGAGTCACAAAATCGGCCATAATCTGTCCTTTAACCGCTTTAGCCGATTCGTAACGCAAATCGAATTCCGACAGTGCCAAAATCCACTTACCGATCCTGCCACTCATGATCGACATTGATAGCATATACCGGAGCACATCATCTTTGCATATAACAGTGCATTCGGCCGATAGTAAATAGTGCCTCAACTTAATGCAGGAGAAATATAAGCATAAACATAATTTTTCAATAGCCGAATACCTGGTCTCAGCATCAATCAATCTTCTGCTTAAATAGTAAATCACACGCTCCTTCCCTTCGAATTCTTGGATTAAAGCCGAACCGATGACCATCCCATCGGTAGATAAATATAATCTAAAGGGCTTTCCTTGCTGAGGTGGAATCAGAACTGGAGGATTTATCAAATAATTCTTGATTTCATCTAAAGCCAACTGTTGCTCTTTCCCCCATATGAACTCTTGATCGGCTTTCAATTTATGTAAAGGACTGAAAGCACGAATTTTACCAGACAAATTAGATATAAACCGTCTGATAAAATTTACCTTGCCGATCAAGGATTAGAGCTCAGTCTTGTTAGTAGGGGCAACAATTTTGTTGATAGCATCAATAGATCGTCTACTAATTTCGATTCCTCTCTGATGCACCATGAAACCAAGAAACTGCCCTGCCGACACACCAAAGGCACACTTATTGGGATTCATCTTTAAACCATGTTTCCTTGTGCACTTCAACACTTTTCGCAAATCGGCAAGATGCTTTGTGAAATCTCCAGACATAACCACCACATCATCAATATAAATTTCCACTAGCTTGCCGATGAACTCATGAAATATAAAATTCATAGCCCTCTGATAAGTAGCACCAGCATTTTTCAATCCAAAGGTCATGACTATCCATTCAAACAACCCAACATGACCAGGACATCTAAATACAGTCTTTGGAATATCTTCTTCAGCCATGAATATTTGATTATATCGTGTATTACCATCCATGAAGCTTATGATCCGATGCCCACCTGCAGCATCAACTAACAAATCGGCAATCGGCATCGAGTATCCATCCATCGGCGTAGCCTTATTGAGATTCCTGAAATCAATGCAAACTCAAAGCTTCCTATTTTTCTTGTAAACTAGAACAACATTGGAAATCCACTCGGCATACTGACACTGCCGAATAAATTCAGCTTCAATAAATTTGGTTATTTTGGCCTTAATATCAAGAAGAATATTAGGATTACATCGGCGAGCCGGCTGCTGATGTGGCCGAAATCCAGATTTGATAGGTAACCGATGCTCAACAATCGATCGATCTGAACCAGGCATCTCGGTATAATCCCAAGCAAAGCAATCTTTATATTCTTTTAACAAATCGGTCAATTATTGCTTACACTCAGAATTTAACTTAGCGCTAATAAAACTAGGTCTAGGCTTATCTCCACTACCTATATCTACCTCTACCAAATCATCTGCCGATGTAAACCCCTAGCCTAATTTTCCATCATCGGCAAACCTATCCATTAAAACTCCTCATCAGAACCGACTGCTTGGATCGGTGGAATTTCATAATCGGCAACTTTGAGGAAATCCTTCTCCCAAATTTCCCCCGAGATACACCTAGTCCTTTCATAAGTGTCTGCCTCTGCCGATGCAATGACATAAGAAGAATATACTGGGACAATTTCAATCTTGTCACCTACCCACTGAACCAAGCATTGGTGCATTGTAGATGGGATGCAAGAATTGGCATGAATCCAATCTCTCCCTAGCAGCAGATTATAAGCACCTTTTCCACTGATCACAAAGAAAGTTATCAGCAAGGTTTTGCTGCCGATGGTCAACTCGACGCATATTGCCCCTTTAACTGGAGACACATTCCCTTCAAAATCTTTTAGCATCATATCGGTCTTGGTCAAATCTTGATCTCCTTTCCTAAGTTTCCGATAGACTGCATAGGGCATAATATTGATAGCAGCCCCACCATCGACTAATATCTTGGTCATCGGCTGCCCATCAACCCTTCCTTTGATGAACAGAACTTTAAGGTGCTGCCTTTCTTTGTTGGTAGGCTTTTCAAAGATAGCCGTCATAGGATCCAGAGCCAACTGAGCTATCTGGTCGGAAAAATCCAGCTCCTCATCATCACTGGATGGCGCAAGGAACTCCATCGGCAACATAAATACCATGTTAACATCTGCCGATGGCCCTTTCCCCTTAGGATCCGGTTGCTGCTGATCCCCAGATTAGCCAGAATTCTCTCCCTTGACCAAATTTTCTCGTCTTTTGCGCTGCAACCTTCTTTTCTGTGTCCTAGTCAACCCCTCCGGACACCATGGAGGAAGTTGTGGTTGCCTTGTCGATGGGTGACGAATTTCCCTTGACTCCACTCGATGGGTATTGGCATCTCTGCAAAATATGAACTCATCGGGAACCCATGCATTGGCCATCTCCTCAAGTTCCTCTTGGTTCCTGGGAAAATACCCGGCACGATCACCAAGCCTGTCGTGCACACTAAGTCTGCCCCCCAGCCGATCATGAACTAACGCTCTTCCCCTAATCGGCCCATTGAACCGTCGATCATCGTTCTGATACTGCCGATTAGGTTTGTCGTACCGATCATAACCATTGCACTCAGGGCAATCTTTAACAGTGGGCAATTTGATGTTCTGTTCCCAGCAATGGATGAAGAATGGGCAGTTCCAGTGGTCCTTGTGCCGATTCCACTCCCGTCGGCGTCTTTCTTCTTCCCGACGATAGTCCTCCTGCTGGCGCTGATACCGATCTTCACGTTGCTGCCAAGTCTCCTGATGTCTCCTATGAGTTATCAGAATGCCGGATCGGGGCAGCCTTTCTGAGCTAGTTCCTTCCTGGATCAAACCCTTTCCCTTCGCATCGGCAGTAGTGATCTGATGCTGAGGATCCACCGATGCACTTCTTTCAGTTGCTTCTGATGTTAAGACCTTGGCTTTTCCCTTAGCATCCAGCATATTTGTTGGGAAAGGATGTTGATCAATCTTCATCGGCTTCTGAGTTTTGGAATTGTCAAACTTGATTCTCCCAGATTCTATAGCCGATTGCAACTGTTGCCTAAAAACTTTGCACTCATTGGTGCTGTGAGAAGTCACATTGTGCCACTTGCAATATTTCGTCTTCCTTAATTCCTCTGCCGACGGAATTACATGATTTGGTGACAATTTGATTTGCCCTTCTTGAAGTAGAAATTCAAATATCCTGTCGACCTTGGTGATGTCAAATGCAAACTTTTCTCGCTCTTTATGCCCAAAATGGCAAGACATCAGCTTCTTATTCTTCACCCATTCTACCAAGCCGATGACTAGCTCTTCATCTGAATCTGAGCTCGCTGCCTCATCAACAAATGATACCTTTTTGTTCCAAGCTCTCTTAGGTTCAAAGGGTTTGATATCCTGGTCGGAAATCCTCTGTACCAAGTGACTTAGGCTCTCGAACTCTTGAGAAGCATACTTGTCTCTGATATGTGGCAACAAACCCTGGAAAGCCAAATCGGCCAGCTGTCGATCATCTAGAACCAGACTATAGCATTTATTCTTGACCTCCCGCAATGTCTGCACAAAACTTTCAACTGACTCATCATTGCGTTGCTTCAACCTGACTAAATCGGTAATTTTGTTCTCATGAACTCCAGAGAAGAAGTACTTGTGGAACTGCTTCTCTAGATCAGCCCAAGTGATCACTGAGTTGGGAGGTAACGATATAAACCAAGTGAACACTGATCCAGACAATGATGACGAGAATAAGCGAACCCTCAATTCGTCTCTGTTAGCAGCTTCGCCACATTGGATGATGAACCTGTTGACATACTCCATAGTTGACGTATCATCCTGTCCAGAAAACTTAGTAAAATCGGGTACCTTGTACCGATTAGGAAGTGGAATTAAATCATATGCAGGAGGATACGGTGTCCGATAAGAGTAAGTGTTGACTTTGGGTTTTATCCCAAATTGGGCTCTCATCACTTCAACTATCTTATCGGCCCAATAAGCATCGGCGTCTTGCCGATGAGGCGGCTGTGGATCTGGCACCTGCTGATATACTTCCACGTGTCTCTGAGGTGCACGATCTGCATGGACCATTGGGTTAACCGTCTGACCACCAATCTGCTGACCAAGATTCATCGGCTGGTTAATCAACCCTTGATTCTGAAACCCAGGTTGAATTTTTCCTTGTTGAAACCCTGGAGCCTGATGATTCTGCTGAGGCATCTGTGGAAAGACTGGCTGTCCTGTCCATCCATTATTAGCATTCATCGGCATAAACCCTACCGATGGCTGAAGATTGGGGATCATCATTGAATTGACATACCCTGGCTGAGTCCTAAACCTCTACTACGTCGGCATTGAATCTGTCGATGCGTTAGGCATTTGGAACATTGGGGCTTGAGAATTCCCAGTGTTAGGTCTTGTAGTAGTAGTTGTAGTATACTGGGGACTCTGATTCATCGGCAGATTTGGCGGTGCCGATGCCATAGGTGCCTTGCCCGTCATGTCAGTTGTTTGAGATATCCCAGGAGTCTTCAACATCATCTCTAGGGGCATGCCATAACCCCACCAGTTGGGAGGAACAGATCCCGACATTGCCGATGCCAATAGATCTGTCGCAAGCTTGATCTGCCCGTCAGATGTTGATGGATTGGCCATTGTTGATGTAGATTGCACATCGATGAGCCCTAATGTGCTTGGAGGAGAAGTAGTTTCTACACCCGCAGCAGCTGTTGTAGCCGATGAAGCTGTGACCACTGGTGACCCTGGCTGATGATGAGCAGGACCCACATAATTTGGTGGCAATTGTCCTTCTGTGAAAGTTCTAGCCACGACATTGAAAACCGTATTGGACAGCACACCAGCTTGATTCACCAAGGCACGGTTAATAGCACTGTCAACCATATCTTGAAGTCTTCCAGGATTGGCTTCAAAAGTAACCTGCCGAGGTGCCAGCAATGCTTCCTTTTGGATCACCTCGCCGCTCCTATTGATACTGAAGGATTTCAAGCATTGCTGCTTGTAGTCCTGCATGGCTTTTGCAATAGCTTGCTTCTGCTCATCTCTGAGCTTGGCTTCCGTCACGGGGATGACGTTCTCCAAGTCGAACTCGGTAGTCGCCATGTCGATCTTGATCTTGAATCTAGTCCCACTGGGCGTGCCAAAAGATGTGTTGATGCAAAACTGATCTGCAAACACAAAGGGCTAATACCCGATTTAAACGTTAAGGCGTGCCAGCCGATTTGACCTTACAATCGGCAAAGGTGGTAACTCGACCACTTTGGTCCCGACAACAGCGATGCGCCCGGATGTCACGGCCAAGAGGTGATCACGCGGAACTTGAGAACGCACCGAGCTTAAGTTGACGAATTCCTAAGAACTCGTAATAAAAAGCAAAATATGAAGTCGTCAAAAAAGTAGATACTGGAATATGAGTAAAAAAACTTGTGTTTGATTGATTGATCGATGTCTTATTACAAGGCCCTAGGGTCTACATTTATACCCTGCTCAAAGAGCTACAATCAGACACGACTAGGACTCAAATTCCAAATTAAACAGAATCCGTATACAAAACGAATTTAAACAACTAAGGAAAACATAAAAGTATCCCCCTGTAACCGACCGGGACACCACCGCAGACCAACCGACAATCTCCATGCTTCCCTTCAGAATCATCGGCAGACCCCCTGTTATGGCTATCAGCAAACACTAATACTGATCATCGGCACGAGCACATCACCACCTCTGGACTTAGTCACATTCAATTGTCTTTTCATCAGCAACCACCTTCATCGGCAACTTCCCTGCAGACTAGTTACTGTTGCTCTATCTACCGATCTATACTTTACCGATCCCCGGGTACGCGTCCAAAAACGGTGTCAACAGCTTGATAGTGTCCTCATAGCTCTCGGCCACTACCACTTTCTTGCCCTTGCAATCAACACATTTGCTTGTGCTCTCCACAAGTAAGTCATCACAAGATGTGGCTACATCAAGCTTAGCAACATGGTTAGTAGCAACATGTGTTTCATCAATTGCAAGTTCATAAGCTATCTCAAGGTTGTCATAGTTTGCTTTTAGAGTTGTAAGTTCTTCTTTCATTGCTCTATATCTAGTGATAAGCTCATCATGAACACTCTCAAGTTTATCATGTTTTTCTTTGAGCTCTTTTAGAGAGAGTTTGAGCTCCTTGAGCTTAGTGGTCATGATCTCATTTTGATCTCTAAGCTCATCACTAGATTTAAGCTTTGCGAAAAGTGTTTCATTTTCAAGTTCAAGCTTTTCATTTTCACTTCTAGACTTTCTTATGATTTTTGTATATTTGTTTAGCAATTTTACAAGTTCATCATAAGAAGGTGATTCGTATTCACTATGTACCTTCCGGTCACCTTTAGCCATGAGGCATAGGTGTGTAGAGGATGTAGATGGTGGTGAAGATAATGGTGATGGAGCATCGATGGCAATGGCGGCAATCTTCTCATCATCACTCTCATTGCCGGAGGAGTCACCACTTGAGCTCTCAATGTCGGTGAGCCAATCACCAACAATGTAGGCCTTGCCATTCTTCTTCTTGTGGTACTCCTTCTTCTTGCCACCTTTCTTCTTGTATGACTTCTTGTCATTCTTCTCAACATCGCTTGAATCATCTTGCTCTTTGTTTTTCTTCTTGTACTTGTCCTTCTTGGGCTTGGGACATTGGTGAGCAAGATGACCAAGTTCCCCACAATTGTAGCAATCCATCTTGGAGATGGGCTTCCTCTTGCTACTTGTGAAGAACTTCTTCTTCTTCTTGGAGTCCAAGTTGACTCCATTCTTGTTGAGCTTCTTCTACATCTTAGTGGTTCTTCTCACCAAGAGGGCAATGGATGCATCATCATCACTTGAAGTTGATGACTCAACTTCAATCTTCTTGGCTTTGCCCTTGTGAGAAGCTTTGAGGGCCAAGTCCTTCTTCTCCTTCTTGGCCAATGAGGAGCCATCTTGAGGGTTCATGTGCATATACATCTCATGAGCATTGATCTTCACCAATATAGCGGTTGGTGTAGCGGTGGAGAGATCGCCTTGATGAAGCATGGTTACTATGTGCCCATATTTCTCAATGGGAAGTACACATAGTATCTTCCTTGCGACATCCGCCGCACTCATTTGAGTGAGCCCAAGTCCATTAAGCTCCTCTACAATCACATTCAAGCGAGAATACATTTTATTAGCATTTTCTTTGGGAAGCATTTCAAATGTATTAAGCTTGTTCATCACTAAGTGATAGCGTTCCTCGCGTTCACTCTTGGATCCCTCATGGAGCGCACAAAGTTCCTTCCATAGAGCATGGGCGGTTTTGTGGTTCCGAACGCGGATGAACACCTCTTTGCAAAGACCTCTAAAGATGTGGTTTTTGGCCTTTGCATTCCACTTCTTGTTCTCTTGTTCTTGTGGAGTAAGAACGGCGTATTTTGCTGGAGGGGTAAACCCTTCGGTCGCGGCTTTTAGGCACTTTGAGTCACATGCCTCAAGGTATGACTCCATCCGTATTTTCCAATACAGGAAGTCATCCCCATCGAACATGGGTGGCGGTCCATCCCCGTTAGACATCTTTCTCTAGGCGGTGAAGCCTAAATAATGAGCACTAGGCTCCGATACCAATTGAAAGGATCAAGATGCCCAAGAGGGGGGTGAATTGGGCTTCTCTAAAAATTTAAGCAACCTATAAGCTCTAATTCAACCCCTTGTGCCTAGTGTGACTAGAGAGCTACCGGATAAAAGTTTTGCAACCTAGTTCCAATCCTATTCTAGCATGGTAATTCTAAGAATGTAAAAACACAAAGTAAATGCTAGAAAGTAAAGGAGTAGTGGAAGAAAGTGCTCGGCGATGTTTTGCCGAGGTATCAAAGAGTCGCCACTCTCCACTAGTCCTCGTTGGAGCACCTGCGCAAGGGTCTTGCTCCCCTTTGGTCCGTGCAAGGACCAAGTGCTCTCTACGGGCTGATTCTTCGACACTCCATCGCGGTGAATCGCCCAGAACCGCTCACAAGCTTGACACGAGCCACCCACAAGAACTCTGGGCGGTATTCGTGCCTCCAAACACCACCGAACTGTCTAGGTGATGGCGATCACTAAGAGTAACAAGCCAAGAACTCTCACTTGACCCAAACAAGGCACTAGAGAGTGGTGGATGCACACTTGACTCTTGGAATTCAACTAGAGAAGGATTCTCTCAAGAAATCACTCAAATCTCTATCCTCTCTAGGCTCTTGCTTCTCTCTTGCTCCACAACAAATTTCTCAGATGTTCAAATGGGAAAGAGACCTCTCATGGATGAGGTGGAGGAGTATAAATACACCTCACGAAGTCCAAAGGTCAGCCAACCGTTTTCCACTGAAAATGGGGTCACTGGACGCTGTTGATGTTGCACCGGACGCTCTGCACCGAGCGTCCGGTGATACTTCAACGACTAACTGTACTGACTCTGACAGGTCACTGGACGCTACTTTCCAGCATCCGGTGGCACCGTCCGGTGCTCCAGGGAGTTTTACAAACTCCCTGAGTTTAAGACCGGACGCTACCCGGTGCGTTCGGTGCTAGCATCCGGTGCTCGGGGCAGGTTTACAACCTCCCTGGGTATGGGACCGGACGCTGCCTGATGAGTCCGGTGCCAGCGTCCGGTGCCTAACCCTAAGCACCGAAACCTCCCAACAGCTAAGGACCTCACCAGACGCACTCACAGAGCGTCCGGTGCCTACTTAGGCACCGTAACTTCGTCGAAACGCGATCGTTCCAAAACGAAGTTGGTTCCTCTTGATCTAAGGACTAACTCTGAGCTGCCTAGTGCTAGGTTTACCAAGTGTGCACCACACGTAAACCTAAAGCCTTGCCTAAGTCAAGCTACTAGATCAAAGCCCCTCTTAATAGTACGGTCAATGGAAAACAAAGTCCTAAAGTACTCTAAGTGCCCTTCTTCACCATATGGCACTTAGACCTAGTTTAGTCTTGACGATATCCATCCATCCTTTGAAAACCGAAACGATTTCCACTATTAAGTAGGCATGTACGTCCCTGTTCATCGAGTACCTATTACCATGACCTCACTCGTGACTTTGCCTCTGCAAAACACACGTTAGTCATAGTAATCAACATTGTCATTAATCACCGAAATCATTAGGGGCCTAGATGCTCTTTCAAATGGAAAAGGTGCATATAATTTACTACTGGGGAGAGATTGGATTCATGCCAATTGTTGTATTCCTTCTACAATGCATCAATGCCTTGTTCAGTGGGTAGGTGACAAGATTGAGATTGTCCCGGGAGATTCTTCATATGTCATTGCATCGGTAGAATCAGACATCTATGAGCGGACTAGATGCATATGAGGAGAGGTTTGGGAGAAAGATTTCCTCAAGGTTGCCGATTATGAAATTCCATCGATCTAAGCAGTCGGTTTCGATGAAGAGTTTTAATGGATAGGTTCGACGATGATGGAAATTTAGGACAGGGGTTTACATCGGCTGATGATTTAATAGAAGTAGATATAGAAAGTGGTGATAGGCCTAGGCCTACTTTTATTAGTGCTATGTTAAATTTTGAATGTAAGCAGCAATTAACTGATTTGTTGAAGGAATATAAAGATTGCTTTGCTTGGGATTATACCGAGATGCCTGGTTTAGACTGATCTGTTGTTGAACATCGGTTGCCTATTAAGTCTGGATTTAGGCCACATTAGCAACCAGCATACTGATGTAATCCTAATATTCTTCCTCATATTAAGGCTGAAATAACCAAACTCATTGAAGCCAAGTTTATTCGGCAATGTCGGTATGTCGAATGGATTTCTAATGTTGTTCCTGTCTACAAAAAGAATGGAAAGCTTTGGGTTTGCATCGACTTTAGGAATCTCAATAAAGCTACGCTGATAGATGGTTATCCAATGCTAGTTGCCGATTTGTTGGTTGATGCTGCGGCTGGACATCAAATTATTAGTTTTATGGATGACATTGCAAGGTACAATCAAATATTCATGGCTGAGGAAGATATTCCCAAAACTGCATTTAGATGTCCTGGCCATGTTGGGTTGTTTGAGTGGATAGTCATGACTTTTGGCTTGAAGAATGCTGGCGCTACTTATCAAAGGGCCATGAATTTTATTTTTCATGAATTCATCGGCAAGTTGGTGGAAATCTATATTGATGATGTGGTGGTTGACTCTAGAGATTTCATAAAACATCTAGCCGATTTGCGAAAAGTGCTGGAGTGCACAAGGAAGCATGGTTTGAAGATAAACCCTAATAAATGTGCATTTGGTGTATCGATAGGTCAGTTTCTGGGTTTCATGGTGCATCAAAGGGGGATTGAGATTAGCAGAAGATCCATTGATGCAATCGGCAAAGTAGTTGCTCCTACCAATAAAACTGAACTTCAGTCCTTGGTCGGCAAGATTAATTTTATCAGACGATTTATATCCAATTTGTCGGGTAAGATCCGAGCTTTCAGCCCTTTGCTTAAATTGAAAGCCGATTAGGAGTTTGTGTGGGGAAAAGAGCAACAGCTGGCCTTGGATGAAATTAAGTGTTATTTGGCGAATCCTCCAATCTTGGTTCTACCTCAGCATGGAAAGCCTTTCAGATTATATTTATCTACCGATGATGCAGTCATCGGTTCAGCTCTCATTCAAGAATTTGAAGGGAAAGAACATGTAATTTACTATCTGAGTAGAAGATTTGTGGATGCTGAGACAAGGTATTCGGCCATCGAGAAATTGTGCCTGTGCTTGTACTTTTCTTGTATCAAGTTAAGACACTATTTGCTATCGGCCGAATGTACTATTATATGCAAGGATGATGTAGTCAGATACATGTTGTCGATGTCGATTATGAGTGGTAGAATTGGCAAATGGATACTAGCATTATCAGAATTTGACCTACGTTATGAATCGGCTAAAGCAGTTATGGGGCAAGTTATGGCCGATTTTGTTACTCAGCATTGTGGTGTGGTGGATGCTTTGAAGATTGTTCCTTGGACACTCTTCTTTGATGGATCTACATGTGATCGAGGGGTAGATATCGGTATAGTGTTGATTTCTCCTCGAGGAAAGAAATATGAATTCTCTTTACCGATCGTTGCTACATCGATGAATAATCAAGCTGAGTACCAAGACCTAGTCAAAGGGTTAGAATTATTAAAAGAGGCTCGCGCTGATGCTGTCGAAATCTTTGGTGATTCTATGCTTGTTATAAATCAGTTGGCTAGGAGTTATGAATGCTAAAGTGAAGTTTTGATAGCATATTATGAAAGGTGTGTACAATTATTAAAGGGATTCAGGGATTTCCGATTAGAGCATATTCCCTAGTTGCATAATGAAGAAGCTAACTGGTTCGCTCAACACGCCTTGGGATATAAACCCATCTTAGAAGTATTATCGGCAATCACTACCGATGATTGGAGAAAAAAAATTAATGATTATTTGAAAGATCCATCTAAGAAAGTTGAGAGACGTGTTAGATTTCAATCTACAAAGTATGTGCTTCTTGATGAGGAATTATATTATCGTACAGTAGATGGAGTTTTGCTTAGGTGTTTAAGTGTTGATGAGTCCAAAAGCTTGATGGGTGAAATTCATGAGGGAGTATGTGGAGCACATCAATCAACTTTTAAAATGAAATGGATGATTAGAAGGAACATATATTATTGGCCGACTATCCTTGAAGATTGTTTCAAGTATTTCAAAGGGTGTCAAGGATGTCAGAAGTTTGGCAATATTCAAAGGGTGCCCGCATCAGCTATGAATCCTATTATTAAACCTTGGCTGTTTCGGGGTTGGGCTATTGATCTCATCGGTCAAATTTATCCGCCATCCAGTAAAGGGCATAAGTTTATCCTTGTTGCCACTGATTATTTCACTAAGTGGGTTGAGGCTATTCCTTTGAAGAAAGTGACATCGACCAACATGATTGATTTTGTAAAGGAGCATATTGTTTACCGATTTGGTATTCCCCAAACAATCACTACCGATCAAGGCACTATGTTTACGTCAGGGGAGTTTGATGAATTTGCTATCGGTATGGGGATTAAAATGTTGAATTCTTCCCCTTACTATGCTCAAGCTAATGGACAGGCCGAAGCTTCCAATAGTGGAATTATTAAGCTCATTAAGCAGAAGATTGAGGAAAATCTCAGACGATGGCATACTCTGTTAAATGAAGCCTTATGGTCATATTGGATGGCATGTCATGGTTCAACCAAGGTGTCACCTTATCAACTAGTGTATGGACATGATGCAATACTACCTTGGGAGATTAAAACTGGTTCCAGGCGAATGCTTTCTCAGGATCACTTAACTGCCGATGACTATGCTACTCTGATGAAAGATGAGTTGGATGACTTGGCAGGGCATCAGTTAAAAGCTTTAATTAACATAGAAGAGAATAAAAATAGAGTGCCTAGGTGGTATGATAAAAAGGTAAAGACCAAGGAATTTGCTGATGGGGATTTGGTTTGGAAGTTGATTCTACCGATTGGGACTAAAAGTTCAAAATTTGGAAAATGGTCTCCTAATTGGGAAGGTCCTTATCGGATAAGTCGATCCGCCCCTAGCAATGCTTATATTTTAGAAACTCTTGAAGGGGTTGAATTTCCCAGAGCATTGAATGGGAAATATTTAAAGAAATACTACCCTAGTATCCTGATCGATGCATAATAGTTTAAGTGCCGATAACAATCCTATCGGCTGGACAAAATATCAATGTATCTAAGACCGTGCATAAATAGTTTAAGTGCCAGTAACAGTCCTATCGGCTGGATCAAATGACTGAAGTTTTAAGAAGACTACCCATGCTACCAATGAAAGAGTTTATAAATTCAGCAAGGCTCGGATGGCCGATGTTGCACACAGGCGAATCTAGTTGGCCTCTTCTATCTCTCGGGTATCTTCATCGGCGGAACCTTGCACTGGCTTTAGCTTCTTCTTCATTTGTAGCGCCTTGCAAGCTTGGGCATCCCTTTCTTGCTGGAGATTCTTGAGTGCATCGGGCAGTTGACTTTCCTCCTGTTTGGCTTGGGTCAAAGCTTCCTCCACTTGTTTGAGTTCAACAAGCAAGGCTTCTCTTCTTGCCGATAGATTGGAGATTTTCTATTTTAGTCCAACACCTAAAGTTTGCAAAGCGCTGATGCTTTTGTGCTTCTCATCGGCAGCACGCTTCACTTGCAGCATCTCCTCTTTAAGTTGAGCATGAGTGGCTCTATTAGCAAGGTGTTGAATGGCCTTCTGGTACTGAAGTTGGTGGCTCTCTAGGTGGGCAGCTTGAAAGAGAATTTCTTCAGCATCGACAGGGATCTGACCACGAAGAGCCTTGAAGATAGCTTTGGCTGGATCGGAATCATCGACTAGCTGGGCTGTGTCCTGCTGCAACAGAGCCAGAAATCTTCTAGCTTGGACTTGACTTCTGCCGATGCAATTCCAAGTGCCATTGAAGAGCTTGCCTCTTCACCATCGTCATCAGAAATGTCGATGGCAAAGGAGAACAAGCTATCAGGAGAGTCTTGTTCCTGGAAGCAAGGGAGAGTGAGTTGCACGGCATAGGATACCGATGATATAAAATCTAATGAATTGGGTGACTTACTTGTTTTAGAGCAATCTCTTGTATCTGGTGTGGAGATGGAGCTTGCGCTATAATTTGACCGGCTGGAGCTGCTGATGGAGTATCCTCAACTAAAAATTACCAAGAGTGATGATGGTACTTATAAAAATCATTGGTAATAATTTTGTGATCGATATCTTACCTTGAGGAGGGATAGCAACTGTTTGCTCAGGGGAAACGGTCGATGATGTGCCCAGATCGACTAGGTCGGTGATCTGTTCAAATACATCAGCTGGGTCTACTTGCGTCTGGGGCACTGATTGAGGAGGAGAAGGTGCTGCTTGGATCTAGGGTGCTGGATGAGGTGGAGAAGATAGTGGTGTCTTTTGCCGCTTTGGCTGGGTCTTGGTGCTTTTTGGGGCTTTCCTCTTGGGTGGAGCTTGACCAGACTGGGGGGCATCGACACCCGAAGATTGAGTGCTTTTGGTCTTTGCCGCTGCGCCGGTCTGCTGTCACAAAAATCGAAGTTTTATGGGTTAGATATAAAAGTAGAGAGATATTGCTGGGATTTGAGAGAATAAAGTGCTTGGTACAAGACAAAGTTACTGATGACGTTCCAATCGTAGCTGATGCACCCTGAAAGAATAATGTGAATATGAGATGAAATCGGCATAATAAAAGGAAAATTTGAAGATTTTACCTTAAAGGCCTGAGCCAGTGTCGCGGCAGCTACCGATGGGGATGTTTTTGACCGTTTGGTGGTCTTCTTGAAGCGAATGTTTCGGTGCATCAGAACTGCTAAGCTCGAGGCGTTGTGACCGATCAGAGAGACTGGACCTGATGGGAGAAGGTCAATCGGCCTCCCACTTCTACTTACTATTGGTGCTGGGTCGTCAACCTGTTAAAATAAAAGGGGGTAAGTTACCGATCAAGTTAAAGTTAAACAAAAGGACTGAAGTATCGTGAAGGGACTTACAACGTCATCGGGGACTTTGTGCTCGGGATCGACCATGTTGCGGTACATGTGAGCCGATACCTTGAACAGATGTTGTTTCCATTTTTTTTCCCATCACTGTTTTGTATGACTGAGTGATGAAAAGGGATGGAACCCAAGCCGATAGATCAATATCTATTGTATCAGCATCTGGCTGGAGCTGAGCTATTCTGATCCACTCAAGTCCACTTGTTATTACCTCCCTTGGCTTAACCACATCGGCATAACAAAGTTTAATCGGTAGCTTACCAAATGCCATCTGACGAGCTAGTGCCAATGGGTTGTAGAACTCATAGGTTGTGTTGGTGTTCTTTCCGCTACCCAAGTTGTTTACTAGGATTTCTCTTCGGGTAATGTGCCATCATCAGATCATTGTCCTTGTTAAGAGCGTCATCGGTAGGATGGAAAGTGAGTGGGAATCTAGACTCTGCATCTTCGTAGGGCATCCAGGCTTGTTGATCTTTGGAAAGGACATCATATAGTGTTTGAAAGAATCGACTGATCTAGTTCTCATTTGCATCGGTACCAGGGCGAACTATGATGGCTTCGCCATAATTGAGGGGCGAGCGTGTTGCCGATTCATCCTCTGCTAGTTCATCATCCTCGGCAATATCTCATGGGAACCACTGTGTGAAGAATCCCACCGAAGGCGCTTATGCATATGAGCGTTGGGCCACATGTTAATAAATCACCAAGGACCTCCTAGGTTGCCGATGGGTTAACCTAGTAGGAGTTTCTCGGCTACTTAGTGGAGGAGGTGATAGACAGAACCAAGCAGATGTCGGCCAAGGGGGAATTGGTTACCATTAGCTAGTCGCTCTGCTGCCGATAAGTAGCCACAGAAGATGAATTTGTCTAACCACATATTCAGAAAGATGGCGTGCTCTCTGTGGCCGACCGATCTAGTTTGCCGATATTTCTGGACATATCCTGACCAACCGCCGATGTTACGAGTTTCTACCTTATATTCAGATTTGTGGTTGAAGATACCACCGTCATCAGCAAGGATGATGTCCAAGCCAATAAGCATAACAATATCAACAAGTGTGGGGGAAGCTGGGCCGTGTCCAAAAATGAAGGCGTTGAAGGTATATGACCAGAAGTATGAGGTTGCTATCATCATTGATTCATTCTTTTCCATATCGGCAATGGAAAGCCTGACGCATTGGTCCAGTTTGCGTTCACCCCAGTATACTTCGTTTGTCTTACTGACTCTCAGAAACCAGTCTTTCCATCCCTTAGTGGGTTTTGGCCAGGATCGGAAAGTATCATTCCATAGATCTAAGGAAAAGTTCTCGGCTCTAAAAGTAATCCTATTAGTTTCTGCATTAATTAGATCGGTGGGGTCTGGATTACCCATTGGGTCGAGACATTGGAGCTGGGGTTGTTCAGTAGGAATAACAATTTTTTCACTCAGATCCTAGTGTTTGGAGATCAAAAGAACATGAAAAATGGGAAGAAAATGCTAAGTAAATAAAGTTGCAGAAAGGAAAGAGTTGCAGTAAAAGAAAGGAGAGATGGGGGTGGATTAACCTCAGGAACAATAAAGTTGATAGCCATTTCCTGCTGAAGAGAAGAAGAAACCGAATATTTGAAGACTCTAGGAGGGCTTTGCTGTAGGAGAGCTTTTCCACTGCTGAGGTCCTTGAGCTCTTCGTCAATGTCACCGCCGTGAAGGTGAGCTTGGGGATGGAGAATGGCATGGTAAAGAATGAATACTAGGGAAGGAGGTATTTATAGGTTGAAATGAGCAGGGGCATTTTTGACTTATCTCTTTGCCGTATCCGTGAAGTTCGAGGTTGTTCAAATGGATATAGTAACTGTTAGCGCGATAATCAAGGGATGGTACAGGTGATTTGACAGCAAGTAATCATGATTTTAGGAGATATTCCACTGTACATGATCTTTTGGTTGGTCCATCGGCAGTCAACCCTAACAGAACGGTTGTCGATGAGCGTGTTTTTATGAGTTTCAGTTCGGATGGTTAAGGATGTGAGATATTCACTAGGATATGGAAGTCAGAATTGAGGTTGTTTAGGATTTGGTAATTAATTGTTACCAGAAGGAAATAATTATGAAAAGGTCGTCATCAAGAGATAATTTCAGAGCATTAATGATTTCATACTCCGAAATTGGGGGGCATGTGTTGACACCGGTTTTGGGCACAAGTCGGGATGGTCAGAGAAACTTGATCGATAGTCAAGGAGGTGCTGTATCTAGCTGATAAAAAGATTAACGATAGTTGATGATGCCGATGACGGGATGATGGATGGAAGATGATGCTAAGCTTGACGGTAGCCGATGATCATTGCTGATTGATTACCGATCTTAGTGATTACCAATGCCGATGAAGAAAGGTATGTCGATGATGATGAAAGGATACAGGGAGCATGTCGATGGTAATGGAGAAAGATGGCGATGGTGATGTGCCGATCACCAGGATAGGTAGGTGGTTATTTTCCATATTTGTTAGAGTTTCCTTTGTGTAGGAGTCCTGTTTGGTTTAGAATTAAATCCTAGTCATATACGGTTGTAATTCTTTAGAATAGAGTATAAATATGGGCCTAGTAGCAATGTAAGAAGACAATTGTAACATCCCCGATGTTACAGTTATTAAAACTGGATCATGTCATCATGAGCATTGCATCGCATATTGATTAAGCACCATTTGATGCATCAAATTAAAACAAGTTTACTTTGATTGCTTGTGCTTAGGGAATTAAAGTGTGTTTGCCAGGTGTATTGAAGCTAGTGTGGTTGTGAAATTCCTAGGGTGGAAGGTTTCCGAGAAAATAGGGGGGAAAAACCCTGATTTTAGAACCCTAGATTTGCCCCCTTTTGCACAATTTAAAAACCAAGAAAAATTTGAGGTTGAGTTCAAAAGCAAAGTTGTAGATCTTGTCAAGATGTACAACTTTGGTGTTCTGAGTTTTTGAAGTTTCAATACAAAATTCAAAGTAATTTTGAAAATACAGATTTCTAGAAAGTGTCCCCCTTTCCAATTTGAATCCCCAATTCAAAATCTATTTGGAATCTTGAAAAGTGACCAACATGAAAGTTGTAGAGCTCAACAAAAGGAACAACTTTGATTTTGGGAATGTTTCAAGTTATTGAGAAAAATCAAAAGTAATTTTAGAATTTCTAATCTGCCCCAATTCAAAATTGGAATTTCCCCAATTTGAGATTTGAAATTCAAACTGTTTTGCTAAATTCAAGCTCTTCCACTCAGAATTAGTTTTGGGCACTTAAAGATGTTTTGTAGCTTGTAAAATTCTGCACAACTTTCATTTTGGTGAAAATTTGGCTCCAGTTCAACTTTTGGGAGAATTTTGCAAAACAACAAAATAATTGGATATGGCTTGCTACAGTGCTCGAGCAGGGGGGATGCACTGCCGCCGGGGCAGAGCTGCTGCGTCCAGCGCCGCCACGCACCTGGCCACACAGCTGCTTGCTTGCTGGGCGTCGCCCTGGCGTCCTCATCCGCAGCAAGCACTTCGTCGCGTGGATAAAACCCCGAGCCGCCGTGGAAAAACTTCCTCTCCCTCTGAACTCCGACAGCGACAAGCTCACTGCGCTCTCGAAATTCGTCTTCCTCGCTCCCTTGCAAGCCACCAGAGACCCCCCAGCAGCTCCGCCCTGAACCCAGCCACCGTTTGTGTAACACCCCAGTGTTATGGTTGCATCAAACATGTGCATAGCATGAGCATCATCATTTATTCAAAGCATCCATGATCATCATCTATCTTGAGACATGTCATTCTTTGCAAAAATGTGTTTTAAATTGCTTAAATAGGCTTCCTATGCTTATGTTTGAGTGAACAATGCTTGTGTTTGTGCTTAATGCCTTGGTAAATAGCTTATCTATGCTTAACTTAACCTTGGGAACAATGTTCATGTTGATCACTTCTCCAAAATAATCACTTAAGTCATACTTATGCAAATAGGCCCTAGAAACCTCTTTTGCTTAGGCTTTTAAAAAGTGTTTCATAAAATGTTTGCATGTCAAAACTTCCTACAGCAAAGTTGTAGCAAATTTTATAAGGAACAAAAGTTGTTTTATGGCCATCTCATGAAAATGATCACAAATAGCTCAAAAGTGGCCCACAAGGCAGATTTGGGGCTGTTTTCAACACTTAGAAAATTTTCTAAGTCCTGGGTGCTTCGCAGTTTGCTCGATCGATTTTGGAAACTCTATATCTTTCAATCCAGGCCGATCTGGCCTTTGCTCTAGTTGACAAAGTTGTAGATCTCGCCTAGTACTCCAAGTTTGTCAACTACGCCATCTCCTAATTCGCTCTGGTTTGGGAGATAATCACCGGTGAAGTCGCTCTGTCAGTCGGCCAATGCTCTGCCTGAATCGTTTTGGACCTCGCCGACGTGGCCGACCGGCGGCAGCACAACGGCGACAATTGGCACCCGTACGCCGTTCCTGGCCCCGCCTGTCAGCCCTCATCGCGTGCATGACCTCCACGGCGTCGCCCGCGCAGAGTGGACGCGTCCACTTCGCTCCTCCTCGCCTCCACTCGCCTGAACCTCGCCCGCAGCGAGCTCTCCGCCGCGAGCTCACTCCGGCGAGCTCGTGTGCGCTCCTCTCTGCGTCTCCGTCCACCAAACTCCACCCAAAGCTCCGCCGTGAGCCGCTCTCCAAGCTCCACCCTCTAACTCGCCGAGAAACCCACCGGTGAGCCGACATTTCTTTCTTCCCCCAAATCGGTCCGCCGTGACCATCTTCTCCGGCGAACTCAATGCCGAGCGCTGTGAGGCTTCTCATCGTCTTTGGTTAGGTCCTAGAGGTAGCTTAGGTCATTAGCGAGCTTTTGCACCACCTGGTGGACGCTCTACCGGGTTCTCCGTCGCCGGACACGGTGCGCAGCGCCGCCGTGCTTCCGCCGGAGTTGGGTGCTCTCGTGGCCAGCGCTTTCCACGGGGATCCAGGCCAAGCCGCGTACCTAGGAAGCTTCGCCCTAGTCTGCTGGTGCTGTAGAAGGCCTTAGGTCACGCTCTACCGGCCTGAGGACTCCGGCGTAACGCCGAGCACCTCCGCCGAGCCGCCATTGCCGACGGTGAGCCCCTTCCGGTGGCTCCGCCGCGGCAAAAGTGGGGTCAATCGAGTCGTTAGGGTTTGGGGATCACGTTGATGCCCTGGGTTTGGCCGGAGACCTCGCCGTCGCGGAGAAATCGCCGGCGAAAGTCGCCTCGGCCGTGAGGAAGAAGAGCCTGACGGGTGGGACCCACTGTCAGCGTCTCTCTTTCCCTCCTTTTCTTTTATTCAAAATCCTGATTTTGGCTTTCTTGCAAAAATCATATCTCCTGTTTCTGAGATCCAAAAATTGTAAAACAAATTTTGTGTTGTTTCTTGAGATGGCTAGTATTTAATAAAAATATAAAATGAATCATGTTTTCTGAGAAATTATTTATTAAGAATTTAATCTTGTTATTTATGGATAAATGCATATCTCTGGTTTTACTGATTAGTTTGCTCTGAAAATTTTATGGTGGCCTTTGCATGGCATTAGCGTGCTCTGATAATTATTTCATGATTTTTGGAGCACTGCAGTTGTGATATGTAATTTGTGTTTGAAATAGGGCTTGTTTCTTTGATTAAATCACATAAAATAATTGGTGCTTATGCTGGTGCTCTATTTTGGTGGTAAACTTGTTTATGGTATTCCTAAGATATAAATAATCTGAAATCTGTTGTTTGACACTATATAAGTCATGTCTATGAATTTATGAAATAAATGCCTTGATACATGTTAAATGCATATCTTTAATTTGGCATGTGCATTGGTCCTGAAATTTTTATGGTGGTAATCTGAGGTTATACTTGTGCCTCTGTAATTTTTGTAGATTTTTCTGAGCACTTTAACTAATATCTTGTAAATATGCCTTATCTAAAATTAATTAATAAATGCCTTGTTAAGTAATTGTTTTGGGGTTTTCAACTGATGATCTGGTGACCTTGTAATATGTTTGTGCTCATGAGTCATATGATTGGCATAGTTTGTGTTTTGATCATGTCTTTAAATAATTAACTATAGGGTTAAATGCTGTTCTGGACAGCAAGTGAGTAATTTAACTTTGCTTAATGATAACTTGACTTTCTGTGAAACTTGTATAAAACAAAGTTGTTTTAAACTTGTTGAACTAACTGTGGTTTAAATTTGAGGTCATTTGGCCAAGTAGTTTAAAAGTTATAGCTGTTCCAAGTTGGGTTCCAGAAATAGTGGTTCTCTGTTTTTCTGGGACAGAACCTGGAACTTTGTTAAAATGACTAGTTTAATGTTTGAATCTTGCTGTCATGTTTAAAGATGAGTTGTAGACAATTTCCTAAGCTTTCCAGAATGTCCTTACTCATGTTTGTTGGACCTGTCTATCTATACTTATGATTTATTTACTGAGCATACTTGTTTTGTGTCGTTTGCTGCTTTGGTGCCATGATAGGTTTTGGGTTATGTTAACTTGTTTATTCATGTGAGTTAGTATAACTCTTGCTCCGTAAATGAGTGTCCAGTGAGTTGCTTGTGTTATTAAGCATTCATCTGTAGCATGTGCACCTTCTCATTCATCGAGCATGCAATAGGTGCACCGGACGTGGCAGTTTCCTTCGAGCTCCAAGCGAACCCCGAAGGCCAGGAAGGCAGCCAGGAGGTGGAGGTCCAGCAAGCCGGACTCGAGGAGCCCGAAGAAGAAGTTGAGTGCCCGAATCACGAGCCGGCATCGTTTGTGAAAGGCAAGCCCCGGAGCATTCTAAGCCTCCTCTATTTTCGAAAGTTTACTTAATACGTTATATCTATTGATGCATTACGTATAGGAGTTGTGATGAAACTATTGCTGCATTCTACTCTATCCTTGTCCAGATAACTCACCCTCCCTGGTTGTAGAGTTAGGTTCGAGTAGCAGCTTAGTTATGCTTTAATCGGTAGAAGTCGGGTGATATCCTGTCATCCGCGCGATATAGGGTTGTGTCGGGTCACGATGGTCTATATGTGCTATCGTGGATGGAACCTGGTTAAATTGACTTAAGCCGGGCGGAGTTTTGCAAGTATGTAGTAACTCCGTCTGTGGCAGCTAAGGACCGATCGTTGTACGTCCTCTTGTCATGTTGAACGCATGCCTGACACTTAGTTGGCCGGATAACTCGTTCCGACCGCGAAGCCGAGTAGTATGACTCAGGCCGGAAGACCGGCAAGTATAAAGTGCGCACTACCGGAGGAAGTGCGGTGTGCGGGGGACCATTGGCGTATGTCCAAAGGCAGGTGAGTTAAAATTCCTGACCTCCCTGGCAGAGTGGTAGCCCTGGGAGTGCGGCGCTGATCGGAGCCGCGATTCCTGAGTTGTACCAAAGGTGACCCGTTGGCTCTCCGGCAGGGGATGCCTGGGTGAGTGCTAGGAATAATCCTCCAGCTGGATAGGAATTCGATTCGAATCGCCGTCTCTCCCGGTTAGTGAGAACTTGACAGAGCAGCGGCAAACGTAGCATTCACTAATGGACTTGGTTCATGATAATGATGATAGCAAGAAGAACATATGATGAATTTGGTATGGTTATTATTGTTTGTAATAATCAAATGATGTGTTGTAGTACAGGTGCTAATCTAGTGGTAGGCTGATGATAAATAAATTTGATGCTCTTAAAATGATTTAGTTGTAAGTTAAGCTTTTGGCAAAAGGTGAGTCAACCAGCTCCACTTAAAATTCAGCCTTGCATGATCCTTGGTGTCTTTTGTGTTTTACTAGACGGGTAAGTCTAGCTGAGTACATCCTCGTACTCAGGGTTTATTCCCACCTGTTGCAGATGATATCTTCTATGACGGTTTCTGCAAGACCTGTCTCCATCCCGCTGGGGATGAGGACTAACCGTTGGGCACGGTTCTCTACTCTTCTCGTCTATGATGCTTTTGGAAGGATGACCTAGACTCTGGCAGTAACAAACTTGCGAACTGAACTTTGAACAAGTGTGTGTAATTATTTTGCTTCCGCTACTTCGAACAAGTGTTGTAATAACTTAATACTCCGATGTGGTGCCGCTTCGACGGCAATGAATGACTATGTAACATTCGTTGTGTTTATGTTGAACTATTACGATCTTGGTTTGTTGCGAGTTGGTTTGAAGTCCTTCGTGATTTCGATTGACTACCGGGATTATATGGGCTCAAGTTTAGAAACTTGATTGTTTGACGATCGTTTCTGCACTTGAACTCTTATAATTTGGTCGGTTCTGTGACAGTTTGCGCCCCCGAGCGCAAGCTCTAACCTGTCGTAGCTCCAACCCGAGCCACTCCTCTCCAAGTCCGGCCGAAGCGCCGTCGTGGGTATTTCACCGCGGCCAGACCTGCTCCGAGCCTCCCCACCGCCGCTTCTTGCTCCGTTGAAGTCGCGGTGAGCCCCTGAAGCTTATGCGCTGGTTGGTCCACGTTCTACCCGCTTGTGGAGGTCGGTGCTCGCTCGGGTAGTGTCACCGTCCACCGTGGACGCGAGTAGGAGGGTTAGGAGGGAGTAGGGGGTGTCCTGTGTGTCCTAGGCAATGCGCAAGAAGGCGGAGATGCTAGCTCGCCCTACCGCGGAGGCCGAGAGCTCACCGGCGGCAGGCTGGGCGATCGCTGGAGCCACGGCGCGAGGAAGAAGACGGAGCTGACGGGCGGGACCCGCCCGTCAGCGACCGCGTGAGAGAGGGTGGTGTCCGCGCAGGACGCGGGAAGCGCTTGGGCCGGCTTGGAACGGGCGTAAGCGGGCCGGCCTCTTTCACACAGTGACTTTTCTTTTTCCTTTTGTGCAAAATGGAGTTATGTTTGATTTCGAATAGAAAAAATTATGCAGATTCAAAAATTATGGGGATTTTTATGTAGCCTCTATAAAATGAGTAGAATGCAGGAAAAATATTAGACTCCATTTTCTGGTAGTTTACATGTATATAAAAAATTTCATCCTATAATTAATAAATAAAACTTCCTGGAATTTTAATAATTTAGGGGTATATCTAAAAATCACAAAAAACTGAGAGACACCTCTGAATATTATTCCCTGGCTTCACACAAAATTTGGTGGCAGTTGGATAATGTTTGAATAAAATATCATTAAACCCTTAATTAGTAATTTCGTAATAATTTCAAAATAATTAAGTAATAATTATCTTAATCTCTCAAAATAGAATTTGAGTGCTTTTGGATTGTGTGATGCTTAGCCCTGCTACTAGATATGTTTTCAAACGAGAAAGTTTGAAGGGTTGTTATGGAATACTCTTATGGTCAATGATGTTTCAACTTGAGACCGGTCGGTGGACTTGTTTTAAGAATGGAGTCTTAAAGTAGTGTCTCCAACTGTGTCGATTAAGGACCGGTCCGTTGATGGCCTGCTGGGTTGAGAACTTATAGTACTAGCCACTTGCCCTCGGTAAGCCCGGTCTTGTGATCCCTCGACGCGAACGGCTACTCGCGCACTGGGTGTAGAGCGATGGCGAGAGTAGCGTGTATCCTCCTGGCAAATGGGCTGGGTGGTGGGGTACTGTGCTCTCGGGTGCCGCGAACCTGGTCAAATTTGGGGAGAGCTAGATTTGGGTCGACATATGCAAGATTTGGTTCTACATATGTCGGGTGGTTAGGAACTCCAGCTGGATTGCTAAGCCATTCGAATCGTCGTTGCTCCTCGATTGGGAGACTCAATTCCTTCGAACCTCATCGTAGTTAAATATGCAACTAAGTGGTAAAATGAGAAAGGGGGAAATGTCTCATGAGGTTCGGATCCCAATTCCCAGACTCAGAGTGTCACGAAGCTATGGCCGTTGGATAGATAATACTTTGATTAAGGACTAGGAACTTACAGACTTGTCTGTGAGAAGCAACTAGATAGACTGTCCTCGGACTCCTCGACCTCTTAAGGAGAGGAATTCGTGGGTAAAATTTGAAAGTAAGGATGCACTATTAGTAAGCTTTTTGGCAAAACAATTTGGCTCCTTGCTCAGCCACTCCTTGTCTACCCTAAGCCTACATCCCTAATTTCTCCTATTTTTCTGCCGGGTAAGTCTTGTTGAGTACTCCCGTACTCAGGGTTTTATAACCCCTGTTGCAGGTGAAGCTCAGGAGCCGACATGTTTCGGACCCTGTTGTGTGACCGTCGTCGAGGTTGACGACGAGGAAGAGTGTGGGTGACCCATGGGCAGGGTCTGTAAATTTGTAATCTGTGTACTAAAGTTTAAGTTGCTCCGCTGGACCTGGCTTGTAATAACACTCTACTACTTAGAAGAACTACTTTTATGAATTAAGTTACGTAATGCTTCTGTTGTTTCACTCTGAAATATTATTTTGGTCATATGTCATTTGCGATACTGCAATGTCTTCGTAACGAATGATCCTGGTGTTAAGGTGGCCACTCACTATGCTGTAAGGGCGAGAAGAAGTTCTCGTTAATTGACCATCATGAGTGGTCAGGACGAGCTTGGGTGATACGCCACAGGTAGCGGTGGAACGAGCGTCCTGAGATGCTCATCGGACTTCTAAAGTGGGGGGATCCCCGGCATCACCATCAGAGGTCCTTAGGACAATAACAGGTGTCGGTGGACCCAAACACTTAGGAGGTTCCGCCACAGCTGGTATCAGAGCATTCGTTGCTAAGATGACTGCTGTATCTTTGAAAAACTTCAAATCCATTTGGATCCAATAGCTATAAACTTGCCTATTTTGAGTCCAAATGCTCTAGTCCTACCTTACCCTTGTCTGTAGGTTTTGCTAGAATTTTTGAGGTCATGTGGAGGAGCAACATAAAGTATCGCCCTATGTTGTAAAAGTTTTAAGTGATATCGTTATGAATTCCTAGTACGAATCGTAAGTACGTGCATGCATCATGATATGTCACTTGGCTAAATTCCTCCCTCTTTATTCGGGATGGGTTGTATAGAATCAATCCTATTCTTGCTAACCTTTAAGGTCTCTCTTACTAATCCAAACTTACCCTCTACAGGATGGGCCGTTGGAAGCAAACCCCTCGCAAGAGAACTGGTCCTAAAGGGGTGCCTCGACACAAGTTGGCCCCGCGAAGCGATCAAGCTAGCAGTAGCCGTTCCCCATCTCAGCAGGAGATGGAAAGGTTGTCAGCCGAGCTGACCGAAGTAACGAGAGAAAGGATGTACAATGTTATGGAAATTGGTGAACTCAAAGCTCAGTTAACAAAACAAAAACAAGCCATCGAGAATTGCGAGGCGATGCTATCCCGCATGGTGGAAGAACGAAATGCAGCTATTGCTCGGGAAGAGGACGCCAGGAGCGCACATATGCATGAGCTGACCAGAATGAAGGCCAAGTTGACCAAAAACAAGTACACTAAAGATCTGTATATAAATATGGTGGCCACTGTCACTACACAGAGGGACGTCGCATGGCAGCGGGAGGATCAGCTGCAGCTGGAGAAGCTCGAGCTGGCGCATCATCTAGACACCGTCAACGACATGGCGATGCAGTACCGTGATATTGCATTCAACTTATACCATCAGCTTCATCCACCTCTAGGTGAAGGGGAGATGGACACTGACGGAGAGTTGGCAGATGATGGAGAGCCCGACCAAGAACCCAGCGACGAAGAGGAATCTGACTCCGGCGACGACAACCCGGGGGATGACCATGGCGATAACAACGACGACCCGGGCTACGGCTCTGACCACACCGACTAGTTCGGTGAAGTTGCGGGTGACGTCGTTATAGGGTTCCTAGTCTACCGTAGTTGGGTCGGGTCTGTAGTATAGTGTTTTTCTTTATGTTCAAGAAGTTGTACTCGTTTGTTTCCAGTGTGCCGAACTGATGTTTGATAAATAAACTGAAGTATGTAAAATATGTTTTTGAGTATGGGTTCCAAGTAGTAACGAGTACATATAATTCTTGTAGCAGATGCCGATGCGCACACGTGGATCTGATGGAGCCGGGTCTTCTCATGGAGGAGAGGACATACCTAACCCTCCACCTGCTCCGCCTTCCCTAGCAGATGCAATTGCTGTTCTTTTGAGCGCCACTACCGACAATGCTCGCTTGTTGCGCGAGCTAGCGCAGCGCCAACCCCACCCCGCCCCAAACTTCAGGGCACAACACAATGGGGAGGGAGAAACTCGGTATGTGGATTTTACCGAGACAAGGCCACTAGTGTTCACCAAGGCTGATGAGCCTTTAGAGGCTGATGACTGGCTCCAGACAATGGAGCATAAGTTCGGCCTGATTCGCTGTTTGGAGATTCACAAGCCCCTGTTCGCAGCCCAACAGCTTCGAGGAGCTGCGGGGGCCTGGTGGGAAAATTTCCTTGCTATCCAAAGTCCAGGACACCAGGTCACCTGGGCGGAATTTAAGGACGCGTTTCGCGCCCTTTACATTCTAGAAGGGCTTATGGCCATGAAAGCGGAAGAATTCCTCGCCTTGCAGCAAGGCGATAAAAGTGTGCTGGAATACGTGGCCAAATTCAATCACCTTTCTCAGTATGCCATGGACCATGTGAACACAGATAAAAAGAAGAAGGCCTGTTTTATGCGTGGTCTCAATACAAAGCTTCAGACTATGATGACCACATGTCAAAATGCTACTTTCTATGAGGCGGTTAATATTGCCATCGCCTCGGAAGAAAAGAATAGAAAACACAAAGAAGCCAAGAAGAAGGCCACTTCTTCCTCCTTCTCTGGTCGCGGTCAAAAGCGCCAGAGGATCATTTATCACCCACAGGGCTACGGACGCTTTCCAGCACCGCCACCTTTTCGTGGTCCCTTTTCTCCTCCACAGTATAGACCCGAGCAGCGGGTCTATCCTCGACCCACTGCCATCATCACTGCACCACGCCAGCCGAATGCCACAGGTGTTCGTCCTACTGCTCCGCCAAACCACAATTATCCTTGCTACAATTGTGGTAAGCCCGAGCATTTCTCTAAAGAATGCCCCTACCCTCGACACAATAACCCCACTTTCCAAAGGCCGCCCATTGGCCAACCCCAGCCGAGCCAATTCAAAAATGGGGCTCAGAAAGGACAGAATGCACAAAGGGGTAAACCTGTAAAGAAGGTGGGACAAGTCTTCCATACCGAGGTGGAAACAATACCGGAAGGAGAACCGGTAATGATGGGTACGTTCCCTGTTGCAAAACATGCTGCCTTAATACTTTTCGATTCTAGTGTATCTCATACCTTCATCAACCGTACATTTGTGATGAAGCATGCCATAGACGTTCCCTGTTGCAAAACATCCTGCCTTAATACTTTTCGATTCTAGTGCATCTCATACCTTCATCAACCGTACATTTGTGATGAAGCATGCCATACCCATTGGGGAAACAAAAGATCATTTTTATATACAGTCGCCAGGAGGATGACTAAGTTCTAAAGAAATGGTTCACCAGATACCCATCGAATTTGGTGGGCATAGTTTTCCCACTAGTATGATTGTCCTTAAAGATCAGGACATTGATGTCATACTAGGCATGAACTGGATGACACAACGAGGGGTTGTGCTAGACACCTTACATCGAACCATTAAGGTCCCATTGCTCAATGAGAATTCTTACCTTCTGATCCAATTAGCTACTCCCAAATGGGCAATTGAGCAAGTTCATGCCACTAATGTGACTAAAGTCGAAAATATCCCAGTAGTTTGGGATTTTCTGGATGTATTTCTTGAGGACCTACCAGGTCTGCCACCGGACTGGGATGTCCAGTTCAGCATAGAATTGAAACCAGGGACAACCCCAATATCTCGAAGAGCCTATCGAATGGCACCGAAAGAACTGGCCGAATTGAAAACCCAATTACAAGAGTTGTTGCAAAAAGGTTTTATTCAGCCCAGTTCATATCCATGGGGTTGCCCAGCATTATTTGTGAAAAAGAAATATCAAACATTAAGGCTGTGTGTCGATTATCGTCCCTTGAATGAGGTGACGATTAAAAACAAGTACCCATTGCCCCGTATTGACTTGCTATTTGATCAGTTAGCTGGGGCAAAGGTATTCTCAAAGATTGATTTGAGGTCGGGATACCACCAAATAAAAATCATGCCGGAAGATGTACCCAAGACGGCTTTTACAACCCATTATGGGCTGTATGAATACTTGGTGATGTCCTTTGGGTTGACCAATGCACCAGCCCATTTCATGTATTTGATGAACTCTGTCTTCATGCCAAAGCTGGACAAATTCGTGGTTGTCTTCATTGATGACATCTTGATCTATTCCAAAACCAAGAAAGAACATGCTGAACATATGAGGATTGTGCTGACTCGTCTCAGGGAGCATCAATTATATGCCAAGTTCTGCAAATGTGAGTTCTGGCTAGACAAAGTCCATTTCTTGGGTCATGTATTATCAGCGGAGGGAGTCGCTGTAGACCCAGGTAAAGTAGAAGATGTTTTGAATTGGAAGCCCCGACTACGGTACATGAGGTCCGTAGTTTTCTAGGTATGGTGGGATATTACCGCCGCTTCATCCTGGACTTTTCAAGAGTCGCTAAGCCAATCACGACCTTGCTCAAGAATCAAACAAAATTTGTTTGGTCATCTGAATGTGAGCAAGTCTTCCAGACTCTGAAAAGGTTATTAACAACTGCACCTGTGTTAGCCCAGCCGGATATTGAAAAGCCCTTTGATGTGTATTGTGACGCATCAGGAATAGGGATAGGCTGTGTGCTAATGCAAGAGTGTCGAGTAATTGCATATGCCTCCAGGCAGCTTAAACCACATGAAGAGAATTACCCGACCCATGATCTTGAACTAGCCACCGTAGTACATGCTTTGAAGATCTGGCGCCATTATCTGTTGGGGAACACTTTTCACCTATACACAGATCATAAAAGCTTGAAGTATATTTTCACTCAAGCCGAACTTAATATGCGCCAGCGGAGGTGGCTAGAGTTGATCAAAGATTACGACCTCGAGGTGCATTATCACCCTGGCAAGGCGAATGTAGTAGCTGATGCCCTCAGTCGTAAGGCTCACTGTAATTGTTTAACAGTGAAGCCTAAAGATATAACTTTGTGTCAAGAGCTAGAGAACTTGGGAATAAAAATGACTTCCCAAGGAAGCCTTGCCAATCTAAAGATTGATTTCAATCTTGAAGCTCAAATCATAGGGGCACAAAAAGAAGACAAAGGCATGAAATATCTTAAGGAGAAAATTTCTAACAGAGCACCCACAAACTTTAAAGTGGATGATGCAGGAGTAATATGGTTCAAAAACCGGTTAGTGGTTCCAAAGGTACCTGAGCTACATCAGCAAATCCTAGATGAAGCTCATACAACCAGATATTCTATTCATCCGGGGAGCAATAAAATGTATCGGGACCTGAAGCAAAGGTTTTGGTGGACGAAAATGAAGATAGAAATAGCCCGCTATGTGGCCCAATGCGATACATGCCAAAAGGTCAAAGCTATTCATCTCAAATCCGCAGGAGAGTTGCAACCCTTGCCTATTCCAACATGGAAATGGGATGATATTAGTATGTATTTCATAGTAGCATTGCCCAAGACGGCCAAAGGCTTTGATTCTATTTGGGTCATTGTAGATCGTCTCACCAAAACGGCGCACTTCTTGCTTGTGAAGATATTATATCCTGCCTCCACCTATGCTAAGATTTATTTTGATCATATACTGAGTCTGCATGGGGTGCCAAAGACCATAGTGTTAGATAGAGGCACACAATTTGTCTCCCAGTTTTGGAGATGCTTACATGAATCTATGGGCACTAAGCTTTTATACAGTACCGCCTACCACCCTCAAACGTGTGGGCAAACAGAAAGGGTGAATCAAACCCTAGAAGATCTACTAAGATCTTGTGCCCTAAACTTTCCAGATAAGTGGGATGACTGTTTGCCTCTAGCAGAGTTTTCCTACAACAATAGCTACCAAGAAAGTATTAAGATGGCTCCCTTCGAGGCACTATATGGCCGTCGATGTCGGACTCCACTACACTGGTCGGAACCCGGAGAAAGATGGTTCTTTGGAGTTGACTTAGTGAAGGAAACCGAGAACAAAGTTAGGCAAATTCAAAATAACTTAAAGGTTGCTCAGTCCCGACAGAAAAGCTATACCGATAAAAGACGTCGACCCTTAAGATTCGCCAAAGGTGACCATGTGTATCTGAAAGTATCCCCAATGAAAGGAGTAAATCGTTTTGGCGTTAGAGGCAAGTTAGCACCTCGTTACATTGGTCCATTTCCAATCATTGACCGGTGTGGACAGGTAGCTTATCGCCTTAAACTGCCCGAACGATTATCCGGGATACACAATGTATTCCATGTATCTCAGCTGAAAAAGTGTCTTCGAGTACCAGGCCAGGTTCAAGATATTGAACGTGTAGAACTTGAACCAGATCTGACCTATGCAGAATATCCTATCTGAGTATTAGACCAAAGAGATAGAGTTACTCGAAGAACAACTACCAGGTGGTACAAGGTGCAATGGAGCCAGCACTCTGAAGAAGAAGCCACATGGGAATCTGAGGATTATCTAATGGAGAATTTTCCTGAGTTCCATGCTTCTCTTCAAGACAACATCCGATAAAAAGGAGGTGTACTCTACTGAAGGAAAAGGGTAGCCAAAGTCATGTACTTAATGTACATATATGCTTAGAATGAATGAAGTATTCTTCCCAAACTCCTTGTCTTATGGAAAGGTTAAAGATGAAATAGCTTGACAAATTTCCTTTTCCATTACGCACCCTAAGGCTTTAAATCTTGGGGACGAGATTTATTTAAGGGGGAAGGGCTATAACATCCCCGATGTTACGGTTATTAAAACTGGATCATGTCATCATGAGCATTGCATCGCATATTGATTAAGCACCACTTGATGCATTAAATTAAAACAAGTTTACTTTGATTGCTTGTGCTTAGAGAATTAAAGTGTGTTTGCGAGGGGTATTGAAGCTAGTGTGGTTGTGAAATTCCTAGGGTGGAAGGTTTCCGAGAAAATAGGGGGGAAAAACCCTGATTTTAGAACCCTAGATTTGCCCCCTTTTGCACAATTTAAAAACCAAGAAAAATTTGAGGTTTAGTTCAAAAGCAAAGTTGTAGATCTTGTCAAGATGTACAACTTTGGTGTTCTGAGTTTTTGAAGTTTCAATACAAAATTCAAAGTAATTTTGAAAATACAGATTTCTAGAAAGTGTCCCCCTTTCCAATTTGAATCCCCAATTCAAAATCTATTTGGAATCTTGAAAAGTGACCAACATGAAAGTTGTAGAGCTCAACAAAAGGAACAACTTTGATTTTGGGAATTTTTCAAGTTATTGAGAAAAATCAAAAGTAATTTTAGAATTTCTAATCTGCCCCAATTCAAAATTGGAATTTCCCCAATTTGAGATTTGAAATTCAAACTGTTTTGCTAAATTCAAGCTCTTCCATCAGAATTAGTTTTGGGCACTTAAAGATGTTTTGTAGCTTGTAAAATTCTGCACAACTTTCATTTTGGTGAAAATTTGGCTCCAGTTCAACTTTTGGGAGAATTTTGCAAAACAACAAAATAATTGGATATGGCTTGCTACAGTGCTTGAGCAGGGGGGATGCACTGCCGCCGGGGCAGAGCTGCTTGCTTGCTGGGCGTCGCCCTGGTGTCCTCATCCGCAGCAAGCACTTCGTCGCGTGGATAAAACCCCGAGCCGCCGTGGAAAAACTTCCTTTCCCTCTGAACTCCGACACCGACGAGCTCACTGCGCTCTCCAAATTCATCTTCCTCGCTCCCTTCCAAGCCACCAGAGACCCCCCAGCAGCTCCGCCCTGAACCCAGCCACCGTTTGCACCCCCGAGCGCAAGCTCTAACCCATCGTAGCTCCAACCCGAGCCACTCCTCTCCAAGTCCGGCCGAAGCGCCGCCGTGGGTATTTCACCGCGGCCAGACCTGCTCCGAGCCTCCCCACCGCCGCTCCTTGCTCCGTTGAAGTCGCGGTGAGCCCCTATAGCTTATGCGCTGGTTGGTCCACGTTCTACCCGCTTGTCGAGTTCGGTGCTCGCTCGGGTAGTGTCACCGTCCACTGTGGACGCGAGTAGGAGGGTTAGGAGGGAGTAGGGGGTGTCCTGTGTGTCCTAGGCAATGCGCAAGAAGCCGGAGATGCTAGCTCGCCCTACCGCGGAGGCCAAGAGCTCACCGACGGCAGTCTGGGCGATCGCTGGAGCCACGGCGCGAGGAAGAAGACGGAGCTGACGGGCGAGACCCGCCCGTCAGCGACCGCGTGAGAGAGGGGGGTGTCCGCGCAGGACGCGGGAAGCGCTCGGGCCGGCTTGGGCCGGGCGTAAGCGGGCCGGCCTCTTTCACACAGTGACTTTTCTTTTTCCTTTTGTGCAAAATGGAGTTATGTTTGATTTTGAATAGAAAAAATTATGCAGATTCAAAAATTATGGGGATTTTTATGTAGCCTCTATAAAATGAGTAGAATGCAGGAAAAATATTAGACTCCATTTTCTGGTAGTTTACATGTATATAAAAAATTTCATCCTTTAATTAATAAATAAACTTCCTTGAATTTTAATAATTTAGGGGTATATCCGAAAATCACAAAAAATTGTGAGAAACCTCTGAATATTATTCCTTGGCTTCACACAAAATTTGGTGGCAGTTGGATAATGTATAAATAAAATATCATTAAACCCTTAATTAGTAATTTAGTAATAATTTCAAAATAATTAAGTAATAATTAGCTTAATCTCTCAAAATAGAATTTGAGTGCTTTTGGGATTGTGTGATGACCTGAGGTCATTAACCTTAATGACCTTTGGCACCTAATTATTGTTTGAAGTTAATACTTAATTACTGTCATTAGTACTTAATTAAGAATTAATTAAGGTAAAAAGGTTTAATAGTAGTTAATTAAGGATAATTAGGAATTGAGAAAAGTCTTAATTTACTAATGCAACCTCTTGGGTAAAAACACTAAGATGATAAACAACTTTAATTACTGTTTAGCCTGTTTTTGCACCAAGAAGGATAGTTGTACTCAACTCGGTCCTTCTTAAATATTTGTCATACGCATATCATGAGCATTCATCATTTTGCGTATAGTGCACGTGACCGAAGGAGCGACCGTTGAACCGAACCCCGAGGTCGGTGCTCCGTTCGAAGAAGTAGGATCCGAGACTTGGGAAGTCTCCGAGGGTCCCTCAGCTCTGCAACCAAGGCAAGCCCCGAATGCATTAACCCCTCCTTGAATGTTTTAAATCTTTTATCACTTATGAATTGAAAATGCTGCATTAGGTAGTTGAGAATTGGGTTAACCTACTTGCTGCATTTACTACCTTGATATTTGTTATCTTGTCCTTGGCACCGGTTTTATTTTAAAACTGCATAGTGATGCTTAGCCCTGCTACTAGATAGGTTTTCAAACGAGAAAGTTTGAAGGGCTGTTATGGAATACTCTTATGGTCAATGATGTTTCAACTTGAGACCGGTCGGTGGACTTGCTTTAAGAATGGAGTCTTAAAGTAGTGTCTCCAACTATGTCGATTAAGGACCGGTCCGTTGATGGCCTGCTAGGTTGAGAACTTATAGTACTAGCCACTTGCCCTCGGTAAGCCCGGTCTTGTGATCCCTCGACGCGAACGGCTACTCGCGCACTGGGCGTGGAGCGATGGCGAGAGTAACGTGTACCCTCCTGGCAAATGGGCTGGATGGTGGGGTACTGTGCTCTCGGGTGCCGCAAACCCGGTCAAATTTGGGGAGAGCTAGATTTGGGTCGATATATGCAAGATTTGGTTCTACATATGTCGGGTGGTTAGGAACTCCAGCTGGATTGCTAAGCGATTCGAATCGTCATTGCTCCCCGATTGGGAGACTCAATTCCTTCGACCCTCATCGTAGTTAAATATGCAACTAAGTGGTAAAATAAGAAAGGGGGAAATGTGTCATGAGGTTCAGATCCCAATTCCCGGACTCAGATTGACATGAAGCTATAGCCGTTGGATAGATAATACTTTGATTAAGGACTAGGAACTTACAGACTTGTCTGTGAGAAGCAACTAGATAGATTGTCCTCGAACTCCTCGACCTCTTAAGGAGAGGAATTCGTGGGTAAAATTTGAAAGTAAGGATGCCCTATTAGTAAGCTTTTTGGCAAAACAATTTGGCTCCTTGCTAAGCCACTCCTTGTCTACCCTAAGCCTGCATCCCTAATTTCTCCTCTTTTTCTGCCGGGTAAGTCTTGTTGAGTACTGCCGTACTCAGGGTTTTATAATCCCTGTTGCAGGTGAAGCTCAGGAGCCGACATGTTTCGGACCCTGTTGTGTGACCGTCGTCGAGGTTGACAACGAGGAAGAGTGAGCGTGACCCATGGGCAGGGTCTATAAATTTGTAATCTGTGTACTAAAGTTTAAGTTGCTCCGCTGGACCTGGCTTGTAATAACACTCTACTACTTGGAAGAACTACTTTTATGAATTAAGTTACGTAATGCTTCTGCTGTTTTACTCTGAAATATTATTTTGGTCATATGTCGTTTGTGATACTGCAATGTCTTCGCAACGAATGATCCTGGTGTTAAGGTGGCCACTCGCTATCCTGTAAGGGCGAGAAGAAGAAATTCTCGTTAAGTGACCATCACAAGTGGTCAGGACGAGCTTGGGTGATATGCCACAGGTAGCGGTGGAATGAGCGTCCTGAGATGCTCATCGGACTTCTAAAGTGGGAGGATCCCCGACATCACCATCAGAGGTCCTTAGGACAATGACACGTGTCGGTGGACCCAAACACTTAGGAGGTTCTGCCACAACAATCAATCAATATCATACACAAGTTTTACATCTACTTTTCGACGACTTTGTAAACTCACATATTTTCCTTTTGTTTACGAGTTCTTAAGGATTCAACGAGTAACACTCGGCGAATTCTCGAGTTCCGCGTGAGTACCTCTTGGCCGTGACATCCGGGCGCATCGCCGTTGTCAGGACCAAAGTATTCGAGTTATCACCTTTGTTGATTGGTAGGTCAAATCGGCTGGCACGCCTCAACGTTTGAATCAGGTATTAGCCCTTTGTGTTTGCAGATCCCTTTTTGCATCAACAAAAAGTAAATAGGGAAGATAAAATATATTAAAGCATAAGTCATACAAGAAAATATACAAATATATACCAGAACTCTAATGACTTCTCTAGAAGACTCCTCTAGAACACGGTCGTAGTGCCGCTCTCCCTAACTCTCAACTAGAACTAATCTACTACATTGGAAAATTTAGCCTTAATTCTCTAGAGTTGAGAGGTCATCCATTCGAGGGACGCCTCTACATCTCCATAATGTGGTGCCCCTAGGGAGGGGGTCTGCCTCTTTATTTATAGCCTAGAAAAGCCTCCCACCTCTTCTAGACAGACGATGTGGGACTAATTCTTCCACCGTTTGCTCTGTTGGGCTATTATACATCAACTTATGCCTTCCAATCATCCCTCATGTGAGCCCACTCAAGGGAGCATCTTGGGGTGCCTCTCTTGGGTCTCTATCATGCCATATGAGCCTCTTCTCATGTCATGGGCCTTGCTTGGGCGTGGGGCCCATTAGTGGTAATTCTCCTTTATTTGTAAAATTAATATCTTTTTACTGCAGACTCCAAATATAGCAAACGATATATCTGTTTCGATCATCTCGACGATCCCATCGCAATGGTGTAGTCCAAATAATCATTTGACATACTTTTATTTGATGGAAAATTGCATATTCCTACAAAACAAGTGAGAACACCAAAACTCGTTGAACTCGTTAGAATCAAACCCTACAACTATGCTTTGTGATTGATATCCTGTTATATTGAGCAATAGTTGATGGTATAAAATAGGCATTAAGGACCGTCAACAATGCACAACAAAAGCCATCATCTATGCGGAGCACGCCAAGATTGTCCTATCCATCAAGGACAAGAAGGAGAGATTTGCATTCAAGAACCGTGTCCTGAAAGCTCCTGCAGCCCCGAAGCAGTTCTACCAATAAGGAAAGCAAGAACAACAATTAGTGCCAAAGAAAAGAACAATAGAAGATGGAGGAAGACCAAGCATGCAGAGACAACTCAATTAATCACCGCTCTCAACACTGAAAATGATCATATTCTATCCAAGCCATGTCCGATCAAGAGAGGTGATCCAGGAGTTCCAATCATTGAGTACACAATCAACAACACCACCTTCCCTTACACCATCTGTGACACTGGATCAGGCTGCAACGTAATGTCAAAATAGGTATACGATGAATTATTTGATTTACCTTTATACCCAACACATATTCAGTTGCAGATGGCGGATCAATCATTAAGATTCCTGGAAGGAATGGTCAAGGATGTAATGGTAAGAATTCAAGAATATTATATACCTACAGATTTTCTAGTGCTTGACATGCAAAGAGACGATGAGATCTCGATCCTCTTGGGAAGACCGTTCCTCTACACAGCTAAAGCCAATATCTACATCGGATTAGGGCATATCCTCTTCAACCTACCTGCCGGAAAGGTATGCTGTCAATTTAGAATACTATGTAACCGTGAGCAAACCAAGAAGGAACTCAAGAGGAGAAGACGCCAAGCCTGCCGTCAAGCTGCCCAGCCTCAATGTGGATGGGTGGACTTTCCTAGCAAGATTGTAAAGTATGAAGATCACCTCATAGAGGAAGAAGAAGACACGCACGCACCTCGATGGAGTGAGTGGGCCGAAGAAGCTGAAAGGATGGACTAGATCGCCAAGAAAGAGAAAGAAGAGATCTTAGCTCGATTAGAAGCCTAGGAAAAGGAGAACAGAGTTGAAGGATTGGAACTAGAGAAGGAAGAAGCAAAAGAAATAGAAGCAAGATGGGAGGAAGACACACATACCGCATCACCGCAAGACAGGGAGTTGACTGAGGTTGTTGACGGTCCTTAAGTATCAAATATAATCAACAAATAAGCAAAGAAAGGGATCCAAATGCAACCGACACCCAGACTTAGGGTTTTATCTGACAGAATTCCATGAGTTTTGGTGTTTGTCTATTTCTGCAGGGGGTTATCAGGAAATATGGAGGAAAAGCCCACACGTCAGGTTTACATAGAGATATTAACGTGCCGTGCAATTATCCAACATCTAGATGAGTCCAGAAGCCACGGGAACGAGCGGGAGATCGAGCGGACCCGGGGGCAGGGCGCCCGCCCTGGCCTAAGAGCCAATCAGGCTCCGCCTCGCGGATCATGCTCCACCAACCTAAGGGATTAAGAAAAACCGTGCGATTAAGGTCGGTTTGATCCGACGGTCCATATTCATTTGGAGGAATTATATAAGGAGACCCCCTAGCCCCTGGAGGAGAGGACCTGAGAAACCCTAATTCATTAATTCATCTTGGGAGAAGAAGTCTCTGATTAAGCCCTAGAGCCACCACATCAACTAGATCTCTAGTTTAGCATAGCTACATAGGATTAGAACTAGAAGGAGTCAATCTTCGATTGGTTTTTGGATCTGTCAAGAGGATTCTTGGTACTTCCTTTACTGTTCTTCATTTGTTCATCATTGTTCTTCAATACTATGGATATGACTTTGTTCTACTTCAATATATTGATTATGAATTTGCTCTACTTGTTTATATTTACAATTATATCGTTCTTAGTTTATCATAGTTATATGCTTGGCTTAGTTAGATTGGAATTATATACATGTTTAGGATCGTATAGCATTTATCCATGTGTACAATGGGTAAATGAAAAGTATTGTGTAGGCATGGTGTCTATACCATATTTATCTGCGATTGTACCCTATATGCTGGATCGCGGGGTAGTTCGTGGTAGTGACAACTCCATTGATTCTTATATAGTCCCCCTCTCGTGTATAGGGTAGGCAGAGCAACATTATTACAGAGGAGTGATTGCTATGTTTCTCATCTTCCTTAATAATATCACTATGCATGGGCGTAGTCCTGTCTCGCAATGATTGCCAAGTATAATTGCACTAACTATGATATGCTAGACTTTATAGTTAAGACTAACTTAGGAAATATTCTTGTAGTGCATCCTAATTCCATGCTAATGACTTGCTAGAATATCTATTGAGGTGCTTATCATTATTAAATGTGGCTAGTTATGGTGATCAGATTAATTATCTTTGTCACCATTCGTACTTTATCTATATTTTATGTGACATTTATCCCTATATGAAAGAGGTAGATAAATGCTCTCTATTACACATGCAATGATAGATACTCAATTCCATATTCCATTCCATAATCAACATTGATGATTAGCAATCCCTTCCCCGTGGTAAAATATAAATAACGATACCTAGAATACTTTCTGGTTAAAATGCTACATCGGTATCAATCTGTGCGCTTGCAGATCTCATTTATTACTTATTCAGAAGAGCAATTGCATATTTCAATACCGCGTCTCTCATGTCATGCTGGGGATGACAACTTGGCTTAAGTCGCATGAGGGATAGGTTTGGCATTTTTGGCACCGTTATCAGAATTAGAAAACTTAGTCTACTTTTGGTAATGACGTTAAGAATGCCCAACAAGCATTTTTGGCGCCGTTATCAGAATTAGAAAACTAAGTCTACTTTTGGTAATGACGTTAAGAATGCCCAACAAGCATTTTTGGCGTCGTTGCCGGGGAAGGTTGATTACTAATAAGGAATGAATACGGAATTTCGAGACATCATTAGCATCACTAATATGATTGAGATTATCAATTCTCTCATACAGTTTTACCCCAGTATTTTTCTATTTTGATTATTTTATGCAGGGTAATGTATGAATAGAAGACATCTTCCATGAAATTTTGTTGACAATCCCGAAGCATTATTCAGAAAAACAAGAGCCAAGCTTAAGAAGAGATCGTCAACATTTCAGCACGAAGCTTCATCCAATCAAGAAGATCACCGAAGTTTCACCCGAAACTCGAAGTTATGGCGAACAAATCGATCCGCGAGTTCTCAGCTCCCACTACGGACAATATCCGCACTGGACCTGCTGTAGAGATCGACGACAACTTTGAGCTCAATCCTGGGCTCATCAACATGGTGCAATCCAACCAGTTCTGTGGGAAGGCACACGAAGATGCTAGTGCTCATCTCCAACACTTCCTGGAGATTTGCAGCACATTCACCATGTCAGAAGTCCCCAGAGATGCTATACTACGTCGCCTCTTCCCATTCTCACTGTTGGGGAGAGCGAAGCAGTAGTTCTACGCTACAAAGGAGAAGAATACTACGTGGGCACTCTGCTCCACGAACTTTCTAGCTAAGTTCTTTCCCATGGGCAAGACCAATGCTCTCTGTGGGAAAATTACAAGTTCTCAACAACAACATGATGAATCCATTCCAGAAGCATGGGAGTGCTTCCAAGACTACACCCTAGAATGTCCCCCATCATGGAATGGAGAGCTGGCTACTGATGCAGACGTTTTATCATTGGCTCGGCAATAGTGTCTGAGAGACCATGAATGCTGCAGCTGGAGGAGCATTCCTATCACTCACCATACCACAAGCCACAGCTCTTGTGGAGAAGGTGACGTCCAACCAAGGCTGGAATGAAGAAAGGACCTAGACACGCAAGAGAGGTGGAGGTATGCATCAGCTCAAGGAGGTAGACACTCATGAAGAAGCTCGATGATAGAGCTGGAGATAAGAAAGAAGACATGCACGTCTACAACTCTCACATGACTGTGAGGTGTGTGGAGATACTGGACACTCAGGCAATCGCTGCCCTGAGATGCTTGAGGACATGAACTACATCAATAATAACAACAACTACTACTACTACAACCGTCCTCAACAAAATCAAGGTTGGAATCAACAGAGGCCTAACTACTCAGGTAATTATCAAGGTAATAATTCTTACAATACTAATAATAATTTTCCACCTCTAAGACGGTTAGTGTCTAATCAAGGAAAGCTAATGGATAACTTATCTAAGAAATTGGCATCTAATGATAAAATATAAGAAAATATAAATAATAGAATGGATAATTTCTCTACAGGCATCAAGAATCAAATTAGCTTTAATAAAATGATTGAATCTCTATTAAATCAAATAGCTGCTGCTGTTCCTGCTACTAACCCCGGTATACCATCACAATCGGAAGGATTAGAATCTGCAAATCTTGTAGACATGTTTGATACAGGTAACTACTGGAGTAACCCCGTTGCAGAAGTTACTACTGACCTTCTGCCGGTCAAGAGAGGCGATCCAGGACGCCCCGTCATCCCGATCTCCATCAGCATGGTGGACTTCCCAGAAGCACTCTGCGACTTTGGCTCTAGTGTCAACATTATGCCTAGGGTACTCTATGAAAAATTCTTTACATATCCTTTACTAGAAACAACCATGTGTTTGCAGCTTACAGATCGGACGCTAAGTTTCCCCAAGGGAATATTGAAGAACCTCTGTGTCCGAGTTGGTACCTTGTACGCCCCAGCAGACTTAGTGGTGATAGAGACCGGTAATAATGAGAGGGCACCTGTCATCTTAGGGAGGCCATTCCTGAACACCTCGGGAGCTGTCATCTACGCTAGTGCTGCCAAGATCAGTTTCTACATCACATGGAGGAAGGAGACATTTTCCTTCAAGAACAAGACTGCACAAATCCTAGAACAATCCCGACATGAACCAAGGAAGAGGACCAACAGGAGGAACAGGAACAAGCAAGTATGGACTGAGTCGGCTAAGATGATCACTGCAGTTCATGGAGGTCAAGATCATCGACTTAAGTCACCGTTCCTGCCAAAAAAGGATGACCTAGGTATGCCAAGCATCCAGTGCTCTATTAATGGGTACAACTTCTACAAGACGCTTTGCGACACCGGGTCGGGCGTCAACATAATGGCCGCAGTCACCTATCGGCTCTTGTTCGGAACCATGCCCCTAAAACCGACATACATTCAGCTCCAGATGGCAGATCAAACATTCCGAAAGGTTGAAGGTATAGTAACTGATGTCCCTGTCAAAATAGACGATCATTTTGTCCATACAGACTTTTAGGTTATTGACATGGGAGAAGACGAGTACGATCCACCCATCATCCTTGGGAGACTGTTTCTCAGCACCATTAAAGTAATCATCTACATTGGAACCAGAGAAGTCCACATGCACTTCCCCTCTGAGAAGGTACGCCGCTATTTTACTGACCCTAACTATATAGTTGAAGACTCTAAGCAGGTCACAACAAGAAGAAGACGATCCAACCGCAACCAGAAGAGGCAAATCATCAAGGATGGATGGGTAGACTACGAAGGAGAAGTGGTAATGTCTGAAGACATACAGCTTGAACAGAACTGTCCTAAAGAGACGATAGCACCGAGTCAGGTGTGGAGAGAGAAGATAGTTATACACGAAGAGGAGGCACCACCGGAACCACCGACTAAGCCATCCAGCGAATCCCAGGACGACTAAGAAAACAGAGAGTCCCATTCGGAGGACTTAAAAACACCGAACGCCTTGCCAAGAGGTAAATTTGGTAGTTATCCTTTCCTTTTCAATTATTTAAAATAGTTTGCTCAGTTAATCAGGTTCATACTATTCTAAAAAGAAAATAAAAATGTTAAAATCAGTAAGCCCCATGTGAGTATACAAGTGGTATAAAACCCATAAGTACATTCACTGTGGTGGCATAAATATAATAATAAAAATATTGTTCTGCTCTATAAAAATAAAAAAAATAAAATTGTGATCCTACCAAAGGAAGTAGCAATTATTAAGGAGGCTCAACATTATAAAGGCTAAGATATTTATGCTAACACTTAATCAGTTCCACAAAGCTTTGTTGTCTATTTGAGCTCCACAGAATTTAAGGATCAAGAAGACTAGCAGACAGAGGACATTCTAATCGCTGTCAGGGTGCTGCCGACTTTCAAATACACCTCTGCCACCTGCTAGCTACATCAAAAGAAATTACGTCAAAATCCACCTTGGGGGAGAGCACCTCCATTTACCCCGCTAAGTATTTCTATCTACATTTATACCTATACTATATTAAAATAAAAAAAGATACATAATCATGAAATGCCAAATAAAGATTTTGTGCTTATATATATATATATATCTTTGCTTAGTTTGCTTAATAAATAAATAAAGTGGCTATGCTAAACTGAATCTTAATAAAACTCTAGCATGGATATGATGAATAGTTGCTCTGCCTAATTTTTTAAATTCGAGTTCTCTCTCAAGTTTAGACATAACTGTTATAATTTAAAGCTTGCTCTAAACCTGAAGTTGTGGGAAGAGAACTTGATCTGAAGTCTAAGTTGTTAACGGATATGATATGAGAAGGTTGAGCTGCTGTTTATCTGTTCCTAGAGATGCTAGAATTCTGGAGCATTTTTTATATTTGAAAATCTTTAAAATATCACATGATGAGTTCCTATATGATGAGAGTTTAAATTCCTACCACAGCCATATATACATGCTTGCTAGACTTTGAGCTACACATTTACTTTTTACTGCTTATGAGCATTGAGTGTGGTCAAGCTGTGTAGACCCTTAGGAGATTGTCATGCGGTTAAAATCAAGATTCACTTGCACGTTCACTCACACATGCTGCTTCTACTCCAGAAGTACGCATCCACATATATCCACCCATTTCCATCTCCAGAACCACCCAAAAGTATTCTACTCGTAATTCGGGAGAGAATAGCAAAAAACATTCTCCTATTTCTGTTTTTCCCTATGAAATAAATGTTCAAGTTATCTTGGTTACTACCACTTGCTATATTATTTCGGGAGATGAGTGCTCTAAAAAAAGAAGAAAAAAAGATATGAGGAAATAAAAAGGGGCAAGTGCCCGGAACCTCGAAAGAAAAGTAAAAGTGAGACGAGAGGTAAAAATGGACAAGTGTCCGACAGTAGAATTAGGGGTACAAGATACCCACCTGAGAGAAAAGAAAAAGAAGAGAAGCAAGGAAGGTATGTATCCCCTCAGAAGAGCAAAAGTAGAATTAGGCTTTCACCATTGTTATCACCATCATCACCAGACACCATTAATTCGCCACACATGCACATCTTGATTTGACTTATTGATTTGTTTCTTTGGATCCATGGTTTGACTATATAATACATGTCTTGTAAGTATGTATACTTTATCTCCCACCTATGAGCTCCAGATATCAAAACCTTATTAGAGTAGGGTGAGAGAGAAGGCAAGGTCACTATGCTTCATACCATAAATACTACATACTTTGAGAGAAGGCATATACCATCACTGCCTTGGTAAGGATCCAGAAATACCACAAAAGAGAGATCTGAGAGAGTTATACAAGGAATCTCTGAGTTTTACTTAAAAATCTGCAAAAACTCCAGAGCTATAGCTGATCAAGAATAAGAGACATTGCGCTCGACTTGACCATTCTATCTTTTAACTGCTCAAGACAGAAGTGATAGTTACAAGTCCCATGGTGAAAGGTAAAATAAGTTTTAAGTCTTGACGGTTTACTCTAACTCAGAGATGAGACCTTATTTGAAAGCATGTGTACCGTCAACTTTTAAAGGCATTCCAACAACTTCTGATCCATCACTGAGTCTATCCTTGCTCAGGGACGAGCAAGAGGTAAGCTTGGGGGAGTTTGTTGACGCTCCTTAAGTATCAAATATAATCAACAAATAAGCAAAGAAAGGGATCCAAATGCAACCGACACCCAGACTTAGGGTTTTATCTGACAGAATTCCACGAGTTTTGGTGTTTGTCTATTTCTGCAGGGGGTTATCAGGAAATATGGAGGAAAGGCTCACACGTCGGTTTACATAGAGATATTAACGTGCCACGCAATTATCCAACATCTAGAAGAGTCCAGAAGCCACGGGAACGAGCGGGAGACCGAGCGGACCCGGGGGCAGGGCGCCCACCCTCCTGCCTTGGGCGCCCACCCTGGCCTAAGAGCCAATCAGGCTCCGCCTGGCGGATCATGCTCCACCGACCTAAGGGATTAAGAAAAACCGTGCGATTAAGGTCGGTTTGATCCGACGGTCCATATTCATTTGGAGGGACTACATAAGCAGACCCCCTGGCCCCTGGAGGAGAGGACCTGAGAAACCCTAATTCATTCATTCATCTCGGGAGAAGAAGTCTTTGATCAAGCCCTAGAGCCTCCACATCAACTAGATCTCTAGTTTAGCATAGCTACATAGGATTAGAACTAGAAGGAGTCAATCTTCGATTGGTTTCCGGATCTGTCAAGAGGATTCTTGGTACTTCCTCTACTGTTCTTCATTTGTTCATCATTGTTCTTCAATATTATGGATATGACTTTGTTCTACTTCAATATATTGATTATGACTTTGCTCTACTTGTTTATATTTGCAATTATATCGTTCTTAGTTTATCTTAGTTATATGCTTGGCTTAGTTAGATTGGAATTATATACATGTTTAGGATCGTATAGCGTTTATCCATGTGTACAGTGGGTAAATGATAAGTATTGTGTAGGCGTGGTGCCTATACCGGATTTATCTGCGATTGTACCCTATATGCCGGATCGCGGGGTAGTTTATGGTAGTGACAGCTCCATTGATTCTTATACAGTCCCCCTCTCGTGTATAGGGCAGGCAGAGCAACATTATTACAGAGGAGTGATTGCTATGTTTCTCATCTTCCTTGATAATATCACTATGCATGGACATAGTCCTGTCTCGCAATGATTGCCAAGTATAATTGCACTAACTATGATATGCTAGACTTTATAGTTAAGAATAACTTAGGAAATATTCTTGTAGTTCATCCTAATCCCATGCTAATGACTTGCTAGAATATCTGTTGAGGTGCTTATCATTATTAAATGTAGCTAGTTATGCTGATCAGATTAATTATCTTTGTCACCATTCATACTTTATCTATAATTTATGTGACATTTATCCCTGTATGAAAGAGATAGATAAATGCTCTCTATTACACATGCAATAATAGAAACTCAATTTCATATTCCATTCCATAATCAACATTGATGATTAGCAATCCCTTCCTAGTGGTAAAAAAATATAAATAACGATACCTGCAATACTTCCCGGTTAAAATGCTACATCGGTATTAATCTGTGCGCTTGCAGATCTCATTTATTACTTATTCAGAAGAGCAATTGCATATTTCAATACCGTGTCTCTCATGTCATGCTGGGGATGACAACTTGGCTTAAGTGGCATGAGGGATAGGTTTGACATTTTTGGCGCAGTTATCAGAATTAGAAAACTAAGTCTACTTTTGGTAATGACGTTAAGAATGCCCAACAAGCATTTTTGGCGCCGTTATCAAAATCAGAAAACTAAGTCTACTTTTGGTAATGACATTAAGAATGCCCAACAGAGGTTACCTCAGACAATGAACCCACTGAGTAAGTCTGAAAGGTCCTTGTTTGGTTTTGGTAATTGAGTGACTACTTAGGTGGACTAATAGTGTTTTTGTGAGATACACAGGAGATTATTCCACAGGTGATTATGTGATGATGGAGGAGCTCATTGCACATGAGACATGATATGGAGTCATGTGACCAAGGTGGAGAAGATCAAGATAAGGCTTGGCTGGATGGACCGGTTGCAAGAGTGAAGGGCAAGTCGGAGGCTTTGAAGCGAGGGACCGCGTGTGACGGTGAAGCTTGAGCAAGACTTGGCACCGATGGACCGAGGCAACGGTTGGTGAGGTCGTTGTCCCGATCTTCACGACGTAGGATGGATAACTAGCTGAAGATCAGCCGATAACTTGCTGCAAGCAGCGAGGATAACTAGTGCAACCTGACGACACGCACAAGGAGCCAACCACCGTCTCTATACGGCAGCCTGAACCAAGGATTCGCCCAACCACACTCTCAAAGAACCAACCTACACAACCTGAACTCGAGGATCAGGAGCACGGATTGGGTGCCGATGACGCGGCCGCTTCTGTAATCTCCGCGAAGGAAAACACAAGAGCAAAGGGGTAGAGATCACTCTCTGAATTTGTTAGCACGCAGCTGAACAAAGGGGTTCTGTATTTCAATTCTCAAAGTCTTAGATTACAATGAGTCTTAGGGGGTATTTATACTAGCAACAGCCCTGCTAGATAGGTATGAAAACGAAATAGAGTTTCTGAGAGAAGGCAATGTGAAAGGTCCCCTCGAAATGGATTCCCGAAGTGGCTTCGCGTGACTGTTGGCCTCCAGAGCAGTTTCCAATAAACTGACCATAACTTTTTATTGGGAAGTCCAAATGATGAACCGTTTCTTGGGTGTGAAACTAGACTCCAAGAGATTTCCAGCAACGTATGCCATGCACCACGAAACGCTGTAGAGTGGTACAGTTTTACTTGGCAAGTTGTACCAACATTCTGTCATGACAGACTGTTGACCTTCTGAGCAGTCTGTACTAATTCTGGTCTGCAGGCAATATGGAATATCCAAACTGGTCTCCACTTGATTCATTGGAAAGTAGACTTGTCAAGCTTTCCAACAAGTGCTCATGGGCCTTCATAGCACCTTGGTATTGAAAGTTATGATCTTTTCTTTCAACTGGTCCGTTCTGCACCGCACTGGTCCGATCTGCCCATCTTTCAACTGGTCCGTTCTGCACCGTGTTGTTCCAATCCTTGCGATCCAGGTCACCTCCCTCCTCATGTGTATACCTAAGCACAACCAAATTAGAACACTTAGGTAGTATAATATTCTCATTAACATTAATAGAACTCTCGCAAAGTAGCGCGTTCACCTCTTGTTGTAGCTTCTTGGCTCGGCTACGTGTAATTGCTCCATCAATGGCTTGGGCTGGTGCCGGTGTAATCGGTGTAGAGGTTGGCGTGGAATTGGAGGGAGCATGCTTGGTTGGGATGTCCTCATCAACGGTGAAGAGCAAGTGAGGTCAAGATCGATGAACCAATACAGTCACGTGATCATATGAAGTGGATCATATCTTTTGGTGATTGGTTGGTGCATGTGTTGCATCAACATTGGAGGAGATGAAATGGAAAGCGCAAGGCAAAGGTATAACCTAGGGCATTTCCATTTCACCGGTCATAGGTTTGTAGAGAAGTTTATGACCGGATTTAGGATAGATGGCCATACTATCAAGAGGGGCAAACTTGTTTGCATATCGGTCATCTAGTGCCACTTGAGTGATCTAACTTTGCATACGTGTTAGGATCGAGTGGCGTGGCAAGTTTGAGAGCCTAACTCCTTTGGGAAAATGTTTGTGAAAATGCTAACACACTCGCACATGGTGGTGTACTCTTGTTGGTGTTGGCACACTTTGCAAAGGAGGTGGAGTTCCTAGGGTTGAGAGGGGTGTGGGTTCTTTTGAGAAAATTAAGTGCATATTTTCTATTGCACCGATGGGAAATTTGGAGAAGTCGCGGGAGTGTTTTCTCACTAAGAAACACTCACCGGACGCTGAGTGCGGAGGCACCGGACGTTTGCCTCAGAGTCCGATGTGCTTAACTCTGCTAGGGTTGAGCACTGGACGCGCTCTGAGAGTGTCTGGTGGTTAGCGTCCGGTGTGAGGGTGTTTTGCAACCCTCCCTGTGTTTAAGTCCGGTGAGCAACGGACGCTCAGGGTGCGTTCGGTGGCTCGCGTCCGGTGACCCTGCGAATTTGCGGAGCTCTCTGCGCACGGGTCCGGTGTGCACCGGACGCGTCCGGTGGTGCTGTGCAGGCGCGCGTGCACAGTAGCCGTTGGCGGTAACGGTCGAGTTCAAATGGCTAGTGACACGTGGCTGACGCCTGAGCACCGGACGCTGGTGGTTGAGCGTTCGGTGCCTCCCTGTGAGCGTCCGGTGCCCACGTGTTTTGCCCAGTGAAGGGGCAACGGCTAGTTTAGCCCTTGGGGCTATAAGTAGAAGTGGTGGCCAGCCTTGGCTTGTGCTGAGCACCCTTGGGACTTAGTTTCCATGCTTGGGGAGTGCTAGTGAAGCCTCTAACTCACATATGCTTGATAGTGATCATCCAATTGTGTGAGTGAGCGATTCTAGTGCGTTGCATTGAGAGATTGCATCGAGTGGCACTAGGTGTTCGTGTTGCAAGCCGGTAGTGCTTGTTACTCTTGGAGGTTGCTACCTCCTAGATGACTTGGTGGCTGGTGACTCCGTCGAAGCACGCAAGGAGATTGTGTGGTGCTCCAGAGAAGAGATTGTGAGGGGTACGGTGTTCACTCCGTGGGGATCGCAAAGAGCAACTCTAGTGGAGCGAGACGTGAAGAGCGACAAGTGGTCAGGCCGGGTCAAGTGCAAGAGCTTGTGGTAAGCACTCCACGTGGGAGAGTGTGACTTGCAGGTCACCACTAGCAAGAGGACCGGCGGCAACCTTGGAGCTTGTCTCAACGGGGACGTAGCTTTGTGGCAACCAAGTGAACCTCAGGAGAAAATCATCGTGTCAACATTGTTCTTCCTGTTGGTTTGCAAAGTCCCTAACACAAGCTTGTTCTTACATTCATATACTTGTGCTTGTGTAGTTGCTCTTGTAATTAGTTAGCTTGTGTCGCTTGCTAGTTACCTTCTTGCTTGTGTAGCTAGAAGTAGTTCCCTTGCGTGACTAATTTGGTTTGTGTAACCTTGTTAGTCACATTGCTTAGTTTGTGTAGCTAATTAAGTTGCGTTCTCTAATTGGCATTAGTTGCCTTGTTATTGAGCATTGCTAGTGAGCTTAGCAGCTTTGTGCTTTTTGCTTACTAGTTGTGTAGGAGCTCCCCAGTTTACAAAGTACTAGTTGCATAGGTTTGTGTGACCTTGCTTCTAGAATTGATTAGGTGAGCTCTTGCTAAGGTAGCACCTTGCTTGCTTGTTTAGGATCTTTTCAAGGTGCTAGAGAACTTAGATAGAGGGATAGTCTTGGCTAGACCGATAGTTTTAATTCTGCATTTGTATCGGTTAGTCGGCGTAGTAAATTTTAGGAAGGACTATTCACCCCCCTCTAGTCCGCCATCTCGACCCTTCAAAGTCATCTCCACTATCTAAGTCCTATCGATAGACTTTAAATTCCATACCCTAGCCATAAGGTTAGAATGGTAGTTATCTAGTTAAATTAGCATTCATTAGTAATTTTACTTTAATATATTTATTAGCATATTTATTTCTCTTGGCATATTAATATGAAATACAAACAAAAATATTTATTGGTTCAATTACTGCATCATAAATACTAAAGCCCCATGTGAATAAACTTATGGTAATCCCTTAGGAATATTTACTGTGGTGGCGTAAATAATAATAATAATAATAAAATAAAATAAATAGCATTCATATTTAATTTTTGCATCATAAATAGAAAATTCAAAAAGAAGAGAAATATGAAATCTTGCTTAAATCAGACAACATGAAAATTAGCTCATAAGAATAATCAATTGCTCATTGGCTAACAGCTAACCCATATTTCAATACGAGCCTCGAGTTTTGGTTTTCTTGTTGGAGTATGACTATGCAGGGATAATATCATAACGAGGAGAGAGTTCATCAGTGGCACCCACCATCGCCACTGGCTAGCTCACTCTAAAGGACATCTACACCAAGTATTGCAAACATCTAGCTTGGGAGGAGCATCCCCTAGTTATCAGGTAATTATACCTAAACGATTATCGAGTCTACATAGTCATAAAAATACCAAAATATATGGGCACATGAAGGTCCACAAGTCATAGAGTCTTTTTGTGAGTTTAAAATTAGTTAAATATTAGAGTTTATTTAGAGTCAGTCTAAACTAGAGCTAAATAAAAATTGATGAATATTTAAATTTTGCCTTGGAAATGATGAATAGTTCCTCTATTCTTTACAAGTGCCTAGATTCCAACTGTAGATTTTCTCAAATTTTAGACATTACTATTTTAATTCAAAGATTTACTCTAAACCTGCAATTTGTGGAGGCATAAGTTCGAGCTAAGTCTAGGTAGTTGGTTGATATGGTCATTGAAAGCTTGAGCTACTATTTATCTTATTCCTAGCATTACTAAGTTCTGGAGATTTATTTTAAAAACCCAAAATCCTGCATGATGAGCTCTACATGTATGACAAAGTGTTAATTCCTACCAAAGCCATATATAATATACATTTAGAGTTAGGAAAACATTTGCAAATTTATGCTGCTTGCTTTGCATTGAGTTTAGTCAACCTTTGTCATATACCTTATGAAAGCCTTGTCATGCTTTCTAAATCAAGGTTACGTACATACTCCAGTTCATATATGCATTATTCCTACACTGGGAGTAAACACCAACAAACACCCCATAGGATAACCCTTGTCTTTAATGTTCTAAGTTCTTGTTATTACCTCTCTAATCATTTATTCAAAGGATACATGTGGCTAAAAGAAGAAAAGGGAGTAAATGATGGACAAGTGTCCCAATAATTAAAACAATGGGTACTAGATGCCCACCTCCATGTATAAAAAAGGGAGAGAATAATAAAGATAGCCCATGTCTTTCCTGAAAAGTTTCAATAGAGAGTTATTCCCAAAGAAATGTAAATTAGCCACAAATACCACAAATACTCCTATCCACCATATTCCATAGTATGGCTCGATTCTCTATGGATCCATTAGTTGAGTTTACACATACATGCATTGCAAGTATGCTTATCCTTGTTATTAGCACTCCTTTAAGCTCCACCATATATATATATATATAGCTATAGGAGGTATAAATGCTTCAAGAGAGAACCATAAATACCACATATATTGAGAGACTTGAGGGTGTCATACAATTAAGCTCTGAGTTTTATTCTAAAAACTTATAAAAAACTCCAAAATAATGGTTTTGTAAAGAATTTGAGACATATGCTTGACCTGATTGTTCTATCTTCTGATTGCTCAAGACTCATGCAAAAGCTATAAAGCCCCATGGTTAAAGAAAAATGGGTAAGTTTGAAGACTAGAGCAAGTATTGACTAATCCGGAGGAGAATCTTTGTTTGGGAACATGTGTACTGGGAAAGAATGAAAATATCATAGCAACTCTTGATCCAAATACATTTACTGCTTAGGCTCAGTTGCCAAGGGATTGGCAAAAGGTGAGCTTGGGGAAATTGTTGATGGTCGATAACATCAACTTTTATTATAACTTTAAACCTGAAGGAGATCATGACTACACACTAGTATAGGGTTTAAACAAGCAATTTCCACGAGTTTTATATATTCTGTATTTTCCAGGGTAAATTTTAGGAAAGCTGCAAAAGAGGGACTCTAATGCAAATCAAATATAGAAACATATCCGCCACGAGAAACAGCACGAGGGGGGAGCCAGCGGTTGCTAGGTGGGGCCCTAATGCAATCTATATTCATATTTGTTATTCTATAACTACGCCAATGAATAACTCTAATTAGTGCAATTATATCTAGAAATCATCATTAAGTCAACCCTATATCATAATTACATGTAAAGAGGCATCAACTAATGAGGGTTTTAAGACGCAACCGTCACCTCCTTTGCGATTTAACCGAGACGTGCGCGCTGTCGGATCAAACCGATTTAACCAAGGGCCAAGATGACTCCTCAAAGGTGGTGGAGGAAGCTTCCGGAAGGGGGGCACCAAACCCTAGAGCAGGGGGTCGGCCTAGCAATGTAATTAGAGATGACAACCTACATTTGTTATTCTCTATCTTTACAGTAGAACATGTGAATCTATATTAAATTCCTAGCAATGTAATTAGGGATGACAACCTACATTTGTGCTTAGGAATGTTTGAGTGGTTTATTGCTATTTGACAAGTTAATTAAATACCGTGCATTTTTGGTGTTGTTACTAGGAGTAGGGTTTATCTCTATTTTTAGTGATGATAGTGATGACAGTAGTAAATGTCAACAACTTCTAATCTAACTAACTAGAACTATGAACTAGAAGGCTCTTAATGAACTTGAAGGCACTTGATGCTTGATGTCTTAAGGCCTTGATGAATAATGAAGTGGCTCTCTCTAGGGGGGTCTACCCATGTATTTATAGTCCGGTGGGATGCGCATGCGTCGTAGGATCAAACCGATTTAATCAAGGGCCTAGCTGCATTAGGAGAGGCAGTGGAGGAAGCTTCCAGAAGAGGAGACCAAAACCCTAAGGGGGCACTGGTTGGCGTTAAGGTGGGGCCGACCAGCCTCACCTAGCAGCCGCCAGGCCCCCTGTTGCTTCGGGTGCCTTCTCGATCCTTCCTGAGAATTCTCGCGATGTTTTCTGTGGTGGATAAGTTTAATGTTTATTTTGCACTAGAGTCCCTCTTTTTAACTTTTCTGAAATTCACCCTAAAAATACAGAATATACAAAACTCATAGAAATTGTCGGATAAAACCCTAGACTAGTGTGTTTTTATGTTTTCCTTCAAGTATAAAGTTATAATAAAAGTTGATGTTATCGACCGTCAACAATTCCCCCAAGCTTAACTTTTGCCAGTCCCTTGGCAAACCAAGCCTAAGCAGTATATGTATTTGAATCAAGAGTTGCTACAATGTTTTCATTCTTTCCAAGTACACATGCTCTCAAACAAAGATTCTCCTCCGGATTAGTTAATAACTGCTCTAATATGTAAACTTACCCATTTTACCTTTAACCATGGGGCTTTATAGCTTTTGCATGAGTCTTGAGCAATCAGAAGACAGAACAATCAGGTCAAGCACTATGTCTCAAATTCTTTGCAGAACCATTGTTCTAGAGTTTTTATAAGTTTTCAGAATAAAACTCAGAGCTTAATTGTATGACACCCTCAAGTCTCTTAATATATGTGGTATTTACGGTTCTCTCTTGAGGCATTAATGATGTTATGCCTCCTATAGCTAAAGGTATATGTATGGTAGAACTTATAGGAGTTCTAATAACAAGGATAAGCATACTTGCATTGCATGTATTGTAAAGTCAACAATGGATCCATAGAGAATCGAGGCATACAATCAAACCAAGGTGTGCATGTGTATGGAATATGGTGGATAGGTGTATTTGTGGTATTTGTGGCTAATTTATATTTCTTTGGGAATAGATCTCTTTTGAAACTTTTTCAGGTAAGACTTGGGCTATCTCTTCTCTCTTTCTCTTTTTTAAATTCAGGGAGGCGGGCATCCAGTACCCATTGTTTTATTTATTGGGACACTTGTCCATCTTTTACTCCCCTTTCATCTTTTATATTTTTGCATAGCCACATGTATCCTTTTGTTGACACTGTATTCTAACATGAATTAGCAAAGTTAATGAAGCCTGGATCGGTAGTGTCGGTGTTTTACCCCCGGGGGGTCACACCAACGAGTAAACTTGTATACGTGTTCCCTCTCCCAGATGGTGATGCGAGAAAGACACAGAGATTTATCCTGGTTCAGGCAAGAGAAGGCCCTACGTCTAGCGGGGGGATGTTTTTCTATTATCTCGCACCTAAGTGCTTGTACAGGGGTGAATACAGGCCAGTGTCGCTGAGAATGGTGATGTATCGGTGGCTGTTCTACGTGTGGTGTTGTTCTTATACTCTTCCCCAGCCTCCCCTTTTATAGTTCCAAGAGGAGACCTAGGTTACATGGTATAGGTAATAAAATAAGGGTCGATAGGAGCGTGGTGTGCTGACTTACTCGAGACTTTCGTACCGGCGTGGCTTCGAGTCGTCTTGTTTACCGGGTTCTTTGGTGATGATTGCGCATGCTTCTGTATTCGGCTCTTGTGCGTCGCCTTGGATTGGTTTAACCGTGGGCACACCTGTACGTCATGGCAGTAGTCGCGTCCAGAGTGGTTGAGGTGCTGACTTTCGTCACCTGACTCTTCTCTGGGAAGGAACGTACTCGTTCGAGGGTCCGGCACTACGCAGGGCTTTGTTGAGCGGTGCGCTGACTTTGGGTGCTTTGAGGGGTGCCGTGATGTGACATCCCGACTGTCTCACCGTTCTTGGCTGTACTCTTGCTCATCTGGGGGATAAAGCTGTGAAAAGTGGGATTGGACGGGTGCTCGCTCCCTATCACGTTTCCCATGACTGTCGGGTTAGATGAGAGCGTGGCAGGCGCATTAAATACCCTGACTCCCATACCCATGACAGGCGGCGGACGGCGCCCTTGTGCTCGAGGCCTGTTGATTCGCCCGAGCCACTTCCGTATTCGACGGTTGCCGTTTAGTCGACCCTCCATTGATTCGCACGACCCTATTTCCGTGTTCAAGGCTATGGTTAGCGTCGAGCTTTGGTGATCGTGCGTATAAGCGGGGGCGTCGAGTTAGGGCCTCGACTTATGTACAGATCTCTTCATTATGAGCATTAGTTGGGATACCCCTTATTGACACCCTCGACAGTAGCCCCCGAGCCTCTGCTCGAGTGCTTGCACTCGAGTGGAGGTTCTTCCGTTGGTCGGGTTTTCGCGGGGTCGCGCGAGCGACCCCCGCGGGGGTAGCCCCCGAGCCCTTGGAGGAGTCTTTAACTCCCTTGAGGGCTATATGGCTTTTTCTAATGGAATTGTTCTCGCCCTCCCCTTTCTCCAAAAGTCATTTGTTGTGGAAGAGGGGTCTCGAGCCTTAGCCGGTCGTTTCTGCCTTTTCGAGGCTGGGGTCGTGACGTACTCCTGAGGAGCGATCGTCACTTATCCCTGGATGAGTCCCTATCGAGTAATCAAAGTGAGAATCTGTGCCAAGTTCAAGGGGGTTAGCTGCAGCCCGGAGGCATTCTCATAAAAGCGGGGCTAGCGCGGTCGGGGTTACTGGCCTCGTTTGATAGAGTGCAGTGGCTCGTTGCCTCCCTCCATGGGGATTCCTCTCGACCTTCTTGCCCCTGCCTTGGATATCCCCAGCGAGTCTTTTGAGGCAGGCCTCGTTTTCGACCCTTCGCCGGGCACCCCTGACTCTGGTACTCGAGGGCGACCGTCGAACCCATCCGGTGGGCCAGTCTGCGATCCCTCGAGATTGCTATTGCGGTGCGCGCGTACCTTACCTTACAAGAGAAGGAAAAGCCGTGGCGGTTCACTTTCTTGCCCGTTGGGCGCACCCTTTTAGGCGGGAGCTGTTGCAGCATTTGCGCCGTTGTGGAAGTCGTAGCGCCCTGTCAGTGAGAGTAACAGGACCGTTAGGCGGCGCATTTACTAGGGAGGTTACCATATTCACCGGATCTGCCCATTTGGGGTTGGATGTCTATAAATATCGTTGGGTCCCTCAGCCGCTACTCCTTCCGCCTTCCGCCATTGTTCCTGCCCTTGCTCTTCTTTGTCATCCTACGCGCGCGCGTCCTCGAGCACTTAGCAGCGGAGCCGACTTTCTTCTTCCGTCAAGATGCCGGTGAGGTTCATCACTGTCGATGACTGGCGCCCATCGTCGATGACAGAGCGCCGCCTACTGGACCTCGAGAAGGAGGGACTTCTGCGCCCCCGCATTTCCTCATCGTGGCTGGAGTGGATCGCACCGGCGGCAGACCACCGGGAGCCGAGGCCGCCTATGGGGTATGTGGTCTCCTTCGCCAAATTTCATCGTCACGACCTCGGTTATCCCCAAGCCGCTTCATGCGGGCGCTCTGCCACCACTATGGTGTGGAGCTCTAGCATTTTTCGCCTAACGCCATCACCACCGCGGCGATTTTTGCCGAGGTGTGTGAAGGCTACCAGGGGATGATGCCGCAATGGGATCTTTGGCTCCATCTATACCAGGGCAAACTCTTTCACACCCCTGGTGGAGCCACAGGGGTGAGGAAGCCAGTGCAAGCCGGATGCCTTAACCTGGTGCAGAAGACAGGCAAGGCGGAGGAGCCTCGGGAGTACATCCTAGTTGGGCTGACGTCGAACCACGCCCAATGGGACTCCCAGTGGTTCTATCTTCGAAACGACGACGACCTCTTCCACGACTACACCGGGAGTTTGATCTCGGAGCGTCTGGACAACTAGAATTATGGCATCATCAAGACCCTTCAGTCGCGGCTCCGCCCCATCCTCGACGCCCTGAAGAAGCTACGTGAGGAAGGTCTGACCGCCGCGTTCGTCCTCTCGGCTGTCCACCATCGACGGGTACTCCTGTTGATGTCTCGACCGCTGAGAATGGATGAGATGAGTCCCGGCGTCTCGTCTCGCGACCTCGAGGCATGCCGGATGTCCAATGAGGCGCCTGCGGATGAGGAGGTCACCGCCAGGGTCAGGGCAGCCGTCGCCGGCGATTTTCAGCCTGAGCACGTCAACGGCTTCCCCATGAAGCCTGACGAGGGCTCGATCAACCTGGTAAGCTCTTCCTATTGCCGTTACTCAATTTTTGATCTTTCCGATCCTCCCTAGGACTCATGCCTGCTTGCACAGGGACCGATCGACGCTCGGTCCTCGAAGCCTCCGGTAAAGGAGGACGACGTCGACCGTGAGAGGTGGCGCAAATCCGCAGAGAAGCAAAAGTCCACAAAGGACTTGGAAAAGAAAAAAGAGAAGAAAAAGAACCTCGAGTGACAAGCGCTCGAGAAACGCCATGCGAAATCGAGGCAGAAGGGGGAGTCCGAGGAAGATTCCCCTGACGAGGACGATGGAAACGAGGGCGACGATGATAGCGACGACTCCGAGGGGATGGCAGCTCGTCTTGACAGGATCCTCGAGGGCCCGCCACAAGCCGACGTCGACGTACCACGGACGGGGGCTCCTAAGAGGGCATCGGGTGATCCCCGCGACGGTCAGCAAAAGGAGTCCTCGCCACGCTGTTCTCGTGCCGACACCCTTCCTGCACCAGCACAGGGCCGGGCCGTTCCTCAGCCGCAACCTCCTCCCGCGTCTGGGGTGGGCCACCAGGTCAAGACTATGGCGACGGGGCCATTGACCCATGGCCGCGCCGCCGTGGCGGCCTCAAGTCAGAAGGAAGGAGGTCGTGGGAGCTCTAGCCCCGGTGCTCGCCGGGCGGGAGATGTGGAGCCGAGGCCCGTGCCTGCCCAGGAAAAGCCCGGGGTATCGACGCGGGGCGGCTCGAGGCCAGTTGGTCGAGGGACTGGCAGGCGGGTTGTTCTTCTCGTGGGGTAAGATTTTTACATTGGGACTTTTGCTTTCCGATGTCTTGCACCCCGTTTGGTCTATGCTTCTCTTAGGCTATTCCCCATTTTCTTAGGTTGAAGCGACCGTTCGAACAGGCCCAATGTTGGGTATTCTTGACATCACTACCACAAGTAGACTTAGTTTTCTAATTCTGATAACGGTGCCAAAAATGCGAAACCTATCTCTCATACCACTTAAGCCAAGTTGTCATCCCTAGCATGACATGAGAGACGCGGTATTGAAATATGCAATTGCTCATCTAAATAAATAATGAATGGGATCTGCAAGCGCACAGATTAATACCGATGTAGCATTTTAACCGGGAAGTATTCCAAGTATCGTTATTTATATTTTTACCACTAGGAAGGGATTAGTAATCATCAATGTTGATTATAGAATAGAATATAAGATTGAGCATCTATCATTGCATGTATAATTGAGAACATTTACCTAACTCTTTCATATAGGGTTAAGTGTCACATAAAGGATATATAAAGTAATGAATAGTGACAAAGATAATTAATTTGATCAGCATAACTTAGCCACATATAAATATAATAAGCACCTCAATTAGATATTCAAGCAAGTCATTAGCATGGAATTAGAACGAACTACAAGAATATTTCCTAAATTATTCTTAACTATAGAGTCTAGCATATCATGGATAGTGCAATTATACTTAGCAATCATTGTGAGACAAGATTACGCCCATGCATAGTGATATTATCAAGGTAAATGAGAAACATAGCAATAACTTCCCTGTAATAATATTGCTCTGCCAGCCCTATACTTGAGAGGGGGACTATATAAGAATCAATGAAGCTGTCACTATCACGAACTACCCCGCGATCTGGCATATAGGGTACAATCGCAGATAAATACGGTATAAGCACCACGCCTACACAATATCTATCATTTACCCATGGATCCGATGGATAAATGCTATACGATGCTGAACATGTATAATTTCATTATTTATTTAGATGAGCAATTGCATATTTCAATACCGCGTCTCTCATGTCATGCTGGGGATGACAACTTGGCTTAAGTGGTATGAGGGATTGGTTTGGCATTTTTGGCACCGTTATCAGAATTAGAAAATTAAGTCTACATTTGGTAATGATGTTAAGAATACCCAACAAGCATTTTTGGCGCCGTTGCCGGGGAAGGTTGATTACTAATCAGGAATGGATATACATTTTCGAGTCATCATTCGCATCACTAATATGATTGAGCTTATCAATTCTCTCATACAGTTTTACCCCAATATTTCTCTATTTCATCTTATGCAACGGAATGTATGAATAGAAGACATCTTCCACGAAATTTTGTTGACAATCCCGAAGTGTTATTTAGAAAACAAGAGCCAAGCTCAAGAAGAGATCATCAACACTTCAGCAAGAAGCTTCATCCAATCAAGAAGATCACCGGAACTTGTGTTCAGAGTTCGAAGCCATGGCGAACAAATCGATCCGTGAGTTCTCAGCTCCCACTACGGACAACATCCGCACTGGACCTGCTGCAGAGATCGATGGCAACTTTGAGCTCAAGCCTGGACTTATCAACATGGTGCAATCCAATCAGTTCTGTGGGAAGGTACACGAAGATGCTAGTGCACATCTCCAACACTTCCTGGAGATTTGCAACACATTCACCATGTCAGGAGTCCCTAGAGATGCTATACTACTTCGCCTCTTCCCGTTCTCACTGTTAGGAAGAGCGAAGCAGTTGTTCTATGCTACAAAGGAAAAGAATACTACGTGGGCACTCTGCTCCATGAACTTTCTGGCTAAGTTCTTTCCCATGGGCAAGACTAATGCTCTCCGTGGGAAAATTACAAGTTTTCAGCAACAACATGACGAATCCGTTCCAGAAGCATGGGAGCGCTTCCAAGACTACATCCTAGAATGTCCCCATCATGGAATGGAGAGCTGGCTACTAATGCAGACGTTTTATCATGGGCTCGGCAACAGTGCTCGAGAGACCATGGATGCTGCAGCTGGAGGAGCATTCCTATCACTTACCATATCACAAGCCACAACTCTTGTTGAGAAGATGGTGTCCAACCAAAGCTGGAATGAAGAGAGGACCTAGACATGCAAGAAAGGTGGACGTATGCATCAGCTCAAGGAGGTAGACATGCTGTCTGCAAAGCTAGACCTGCTCATGAAGAAGCTCGATGATAGAGCTGGAGATAAGAAAGAAGTTATGCACATCCTCACATGACTTGTGAGGAATGTGGAGATACTGGACACTCAGGCAATCACTGCCCTGAGATGCTTGAGGATGTGAACTACATCAACAATAACAACAACTACTACTACAACCGTCCTCAACAAAATCAAGGTTGGAATCAACAGAGGCCTAACTACTCAGGTAATTATCAAGGTAACAATTCTTATAACAATAATAATAATTTTCCACCTCTGAGAGAGTTAGTGTCTAATCAAGGAAAGCTATTGGATAATCTATCAAAGAAATTGGCATCTAATGATAAAATGCTAGAAAATATAAATAATAGAATGGATAATTTCTCTACTGCCATCAAGAATCAAATTAGCTTTAATAAAATGATTGAATCTCAGTTAAATCAAATAGCTGCTGCTGTTCCTGCTACTAACCCCGGTATACTATCACAATTGGAAGGATTAGAATCTACAAATCTTGTAGACATTTTTGATGCAGGTAACTGGAGTAACCCCATCATTGAAGTTACTACTGACCTTCTGCCAGTCAAGAGAGGCGATCTAGGATGCCCCGTCATCCCGATCTCCATCGGCATGGTGGACTTCCCAGAAGCACTCTGCGACTTTGGCTCTAGCGTCAACATTATGCCCAGAGTACTCTATGAAAAATTCTTTACATATCCTTTACTAGAAACAACCATGTGTTTGCAGTTTGCAGATCAGGCGTTAAGTTTTCCAAAAGGAATATTGAAGAACCTTTGTGTCCGAGTTGGTACCTTGTATGCCCCAGCAGACTTCGTGGTGATAGAGACCGGTAATGATGAGAGGGCACCCATCATCTTAGGGAGGCCATTCTTAAACACCTCGGGAGCTGTCATCTACGCTAGTGCTGCCAAGATCAGTTTCTACATTAAAGGGAGGAAGGAGACATTTTCCTTCAAGAACAAGACTACACAAATCCCAGATCAATCTTGACATGAACCAAGGAAGAGGACCAACAGGAGGAATAGGAACAAGCAAGTGTGGATCGAGTCAGCTAAGATGGTCACTGCAGTTCGTGGAGGTCAAGATCATAGACTTAAGTCACCGTTTCTGACCAAGAAGGATGACCCAGGAATGCCAAGCATCTATTGCTCCATAAATGGATACAACTTCTACAAGACGACTTGCGACACCGGATCGGGCATCAACATAATGGCCGCAGTCACCTATCGGCTCTTGTTCGGAACCATGCCCCTAAAACCAACAAACATTCAACTCCAGATGGCAGATCAGACGTTTCGAGAAGTTAGAGGAATAGTAACTGATGTCCCTATCAAAATAGACGATCACTTTATCTACACAGACTTTCAGGTTATCGACATGGGAGAAGACGAATACGATCCACCCATCATCCTTGGAAAACCGTTCCTCAGCACCATTAAAGCAATCATCTACATTGGAACTGGAGAAGTCCATAAGCACTTCCCCTCAGAGAAGTTACGCCGCTATTTTACTGACCCTAACTATATCGTTGTGTTGACACCATTTTTGGACATGTACCCAGAGATCAGTGGAGTATAGATCGGCAGGTGGAGCAACGGTAACTATCTGCAGGGGAGTTGCCGATGAAGGCATTTACCGATGAAGAGACAGCTAAATGTGACTAAGTCTAGAAGTAATAACGCGTTCGTGCCGATGGTCAGCGTTAGTCTTTGCCGATGGCTATGATGAGAAGTCTGCCGATGACTCGGAAGGAGAACGTGAAGGTTGCCGATTGATCTATGGCGGTGTCCCAGTTTGTCACAGGAGGATATTTTTATGTTTTTCATAGATATTTAAATTCATTTTGTATACGGATTCCGTTTAATTTGGAATTCGAGTCCTAGTCATGTCTGATTGTAGCTCTTTGAGCAGGGTATAAATGTAGACCCTAGGGCCTTGTAATCAATCGATCAATCAATCAAACACAAGTTTTTACTCATATTCCAGCAATCTACCTTTCGACGACTTCGTCATATTTTCTCTTTTTACTACGAGTTCTTAAGGATTCATCGACTTAAGCTCGGCGTGTTCTCAAGTTCCGCGTGATCACCTCTTGGCCGTGACATCCGGGCGCATCGCTGTTGTCGGAAACAAAGTGGTCGAGTTATCACCTTTGCCGATAGTAAGGTCAAATCGGTTGGCACGCCTTAACGTTTGAATCGGGTATTAGCCCTTTGTGTTTGCAGATCAACTTTTGCATCAACACATCTTCTGGCACGCCTGGTGGGACCTAATCAAGATCAAGATCAACATGTCGACTACCGAGTTCGACTTGGAGAACGTCATCCCCGTGACGGAAGCCAATCTCAGAGATGAGCAGAAGCAAGCTATTGCAAAAGCCATGGAGGACTACAAGCAGCAATGTTTGAAGTCTTTTAGCATCAACAGGAGTGGCGAGGTGATCCAGAAAGAGGCACTGCCGGCACCTCGGCAGGTCACTTTTGAAGCCAACCCTGGTAAACTTGAAGACATGGTTGATAGTGTTGTTAACCGTGCCTTGATCAATCAAGTTGGTGTGTTGTCCAATACGGTTTTCAATGCCGTGGTTAGAACTTTCAAAGAAGGACAATTGCCACCAAATTATGTGGGCCCTTCTCATCATCAGCCAACGGCACCAGAGGTCACGGCTCCATCGGCTGCCTTGACGAATGCAAGTGCACAGAAACTACTGTTCCTCCAAGCACGTTAGGAGTCACTAACACGCAATCTACGCCGATGACGACCAATCCATCGACTTCAGATGAGTAGATCAAGCTTGCTATAGATCTATTGGCATCGGCGATGTCGGGATCAGTCCCTCCTCCTAACTGGTGGGGTTATGGTATGCCCCCAGAGTTGACGTTGAAGACACCAGGCATATCTCAGACAACCGATGTGAGAGCCAAGGCTCCTATGGCATCGGCACCTCCAAATATGCCGATGAATCAGAGTCCCCAGTATACTACAACTACTACTACTGCAAGACCTTACACTGGGAATTCTCAAGCTCCAACATTCCAGATGCCTATTGCATCGGCAGATTCAATGTCGACACAACAGAGGTTTATGACTCAGCCAGGGTATGTCAATTCAATGATGATGCCCAATTACCAGTCATCGGCAGGACCTATGCCGATGAATACTAATAGTGGTTGGCCTGGGCAGCAGGTCTTTCCACAGATGCCTTAACAGAATCATCAGGCTACAGGGTTTCAACAAGGCCAGATCTACCCCGGGTTCCAGAATCAAGGGTTGCCCAACCAGCCGATGAATCATGGTCAATAGTTTGGTGGTCAGACAATCAACCCCATGTTCCATGCAGATCGTGCGCCGCAGCGACACATGGAAGTTTATCAGCAGGTGCCAGATCCGCAACCACCTCATCGGCATGATGCCGATGCTTATTGGGCCGATAAGATTGCTGAAGTAATGAGAGACCAATTTGGGATAAAACCCAAAGTCAACACTTACTCTTATCGGACACCGTATCCTCCTGCATACGACTTGATTCCACTTCCAAATCGATACAAGGTACCAGATTTCACTAAGTTTTCTAGACAGGATGATACATCGACCATGGAGCATGTCAACAGGTTCATCATTCAGTGTGGAGAAGCTGCAAACAGGGATGAATTGAGGGTTCGATTATTTTCATCATCCTTGTCTGGATCGGCTTTCACCTGGTTTACATCATTGCCTCCTAACTCAGTGATTACTTGGGCCAATCTAGAGAAACAATTCCACAAGTATTTCTTTTCTGGAGTCCATGAGAAGAAAATCACCGATTTGGTCAAACTGAAGCAACGCAATGATGAATCGGTTGAAAGCTTTGGGCAGAGTCTGTGAGAGGTCAAGAACAAATGCTATAGTCTGGTTTTGGACGATCGGCAGCTGGCCGATTTAGCTTTCCAAGGTTTGTTGCCGCATGTCAGGGACAAGTATGCCTCTCAGGAGTTTGAAAGCTTAAGTCATTTGGTGCAGAGAATTTCTGATCAGGATATCAGGCCTTTTGAGCCCAAGAGAGCATGGAACAAAAAGGTGTCATTTGTTGATGAAGCAACAAGCTCGGATTCTGATGAGGAGCCAGTCATCGGCTTGGCAGAATGGGTAAAGAATAATAAGCCGATGTCTTGCCCTTTCGGGCATAAAGAGCCAGAGAAGTTCACATTTGATATCACTAAAGCTGATAGGATATTTGACTTTCTACTTCAGGAAGGGCAAATCAAGTTATCACCCAATCATGTGATCCCATCGGCTGAAGAGTTGAAGAAGATGAAATATTGCAAGTGGCACAACGCAACTTCTCACAGCACCAATGAGTGCAAAGTTTTTAGACAACAGCTGCAGTCGGCTATAGAATCTGGGAGAATCAAATTTGATAGTTCCAAAGCCCAGAAGCCGATGAAGATCGATCAACATCCTTTCCCAACAAATATGTTGGATGCTAAGGGAAAAACCAAGGTCTTGACATCGGAAGCAGCTGAGAAGAGTGCATCGGTAGATCCCCAGCATCAAATTACTGTTGCCGATGCCAAAGGAAAAGGCTTAATCTAAGAGGGAACTAACTCAGGAAGGCCTCCCCGATCCGGTATTGTGATAACTCATAGAAGGCCTTGGAAAACTTGGCAGCAGCGTGAGGATCGGTATCGGTGCCAGCAAGAGGATTATCGTCGGGAAGAAGAAAGACGCCGTCAAGAGTGGAATCGGCACAAGGATCATTGGAATTGCCTGTTCTTTATCCATTGCTGGGAGCAAAACATCAAGTTGCCCACTGTTAGAGATTGCCCTGAATGCAATGGTTATGATCGGTATGACAGATCCGATCGGCGCTATCACGGTGACGATCGACGATTTAATGTGCCGATTAGGGGGGAGCCTCCATTCATGATCGGCTGGGGGCAGACTCAGTGTGCATGATAGGCTTGGTGATCGTGTTGAATATTTTCCTAGGAATCAGGAAGAGCTTGAGGAGATGGCTAATGCACGAGTTCCCGATGAGTTCATATTTTGCTGGGACGCCAATACACATCGGATGGAGTCAAGGGAATATCGTCGTCCATCGGCAAGGTAGTCACCACTTCCCCCATGGTGTCTAGAGGGGTTGACTAAGACACAGAAGAGGAGACTGCAGCGTGAGAGACGAGAAGAGCTAAGCAAGAGCGAAAACTCTGGACAGTTTGGTCAGCAACAGCTGGATCCAAAGGGAAAGAGACCATCGGCAGACGTCAACATGGTATTCATGTTGCCGATGGAGTTCCTTGCGCCAACTAGTGATGACGAAGAGTTGGAGTTTTCCAACCAAAAAGCTCAGTTGGCTCTGGATCCGATGACAGCTATCTTCGAAAAGCCTGCCGACAATGAAAGGCAGCATCTTAAAGCCCTGTTTGTCAAAGGAAGAGTGGATGGTCAGCCGATGACCAAGATTTTAGTTGATGGTGGAGCTGCTATCAACATCATGCCATATGCAGTCTATCGGAAGCTTGGAAAGGGAGATCAAGATCTAACCAAGACCGATATGATGCTAAAAGACTTTGAGGGAAATATATCTCCAGTTAAGGGAGCAATCTGTGTCGAGTTGACCATCGGCAACAAGACCTTGCCAACAACTTTCTTTGTGATCAGTGGAAAAGGGGCTTATAATTTGCTGCTAGGGAGAGACTGGATTCATGCTAATTGTTGCATTCCGTCAACCATGCACCAATGCTTAGTCCAGTGGGTAGGTGACAAGATTGAGATTGCCCCGGGAGATTCTTCCTATGTTATTGCATCGGCAGAGGCGGACACTTATGAAAGGACTAGGTGCATCTCGGGAGAGATTTGGGAAAAAGATTTCCTCAAAGTTGCCTATTATGAAATTCCACCGATCCAAGCAGTCGGTTGTGATGAGGAATTTTAATGGATAGATTCGCCGATGATGGAAAATTAGGCCAGGGATTCACATTGGCCGATGATTTAGTAGAAGTAGATATAGGTAGTGGTGATAAACCTAGACCTACTTTTATTAGTGCTAAGTTAAATTCTGAGTGTAAGCAGCAGTTAACCGATTTGTTAAAGGAATATAAAGATTGTTTTGCTTGGGATTATACTGAGATGCCTGGTTCGGACCGATCAATTGTTGAACATCGGTTACCCATCAAGTCTGGATTTTGGCCACATCAGCAGCGAGCTCGCCGATGTAATCCTAATATCCTTCCTGATATCAAGACCGAAATAACCAAGCTTATCGAAGCTAAATTTATTCGGCAATGTCGGTATGCCGAATGGATTTCCAATGTTGTTCCAGTATACAAGAAAAATGGGAAGCTTCGGGTTTGCATTGATTTTAGGAATCTTAATAAAGCTACACCGATGGATGGCTACCCCATGCCGGTTGCCGATCTATTAGTTGATGCTGCGGCTGGACATCGGATTATCAGCTTTATGGATGGCAATGTAGGATACAATCAAATATTCATGGCTGAAGAAGATATTCCAAAGACTACATTTAGATGTCCTGGTCATGTTGGATTGTTTGAATGGATAGTCATGACCTTTGGCTTGAAAAATGCTGGTGCTACTTATCAAAGAGCTATGAATTTTATTTTTCATGAGTTCATCGGCAAGCTGGTGGAAATTTATATTGATGATGTAGTGGTTAAGTCTGGAGATTTCATAAAACATCTTGCCGATTTGCGAAAGGTGTTGGAATGCACAAGGAAGTATGGTTTGAAGATGAACCCTAACAAGTGTGCATTTGGTGTATCGGCAGGACAATTCCTTGGTTTCATGGTGCATCAAAGGGGGATTGAAATTAGTAGGAGATCCATCGATGCTATTATTAAGATAGTTGCTCCTACCAATAAAACTGAGCTCCAGTCCTTGATCGGCAAGGTAAATTTTATCAGGAGGTTCATATCCAACTTGTCTGTTAAAATTTGTGCTTTCAGTCCTTTACTTAAGTTGAAAGCCGATCAAGAATTTATATGGGGAAAAGAGCAACGATTGGCTTTAGATGAAATAAAAAATTACTTGATAAATCCTCCAGTTCTGACTCTACCTAAGCAAGGAAAGCCCTTCAGATTATATTTATCTACCGATGGGATGGTCATCGGCTCGGCTTTGATTCAAGAATTTGAAGGGAAAGAGCGTGTGATTTACTATTTAAGCAGGAGATTAGTTGATGCTGAAACCAAGTATTCGGCTATTGAAAAGTTGTGTTTATGCCTATATTTCTCATGTATTAAATTACGGCACTATTTACTATCGGCCGAATGCACTATTATATGCAAAGATGATGTGGTCTGGTATATGCTATCTATGCCGATCATGAGTGGCAGGATCGGTAAATGGATTTTGGCACTGTCGGAATTCGATCTACGTTATGAATCGGCTAAAGCGGTTAAAGGACAGATTATGGCTGATTTTGTAACTCAACATTGCAGTGCAGTGGAGACTTTGAAAATTGTTCCTTAGACGCTCTTCTTTGATGGATCCACGTGTGATCGAGGGGCAGGAATCGGCATAGTGTTAATTTCCCCTCGAGGAAGAAGATATGAGTTCTTCTTGCCGATTGTTGCCACGTCAACGAATAATCAAGCTGAGTATCAAGCTTTGATAAAGGGGTTAGAATTATTAAAGGAGGTTCACGCTGATGCTATTGAAATCTTTGGGGATTCTATGCTGGTTATAAATCAATTGGCTGGGAGCTACGAATGCCGAAGTGAAGTCTTGATAGCTTACTATGAAAGAAGCATGCACCTGTTAAGGGAATTTAAGGCTTTCCAGTTAGAACATATTCCTCGATTGCATAATGAAGAGGCCAATCGGTTGGCTCAGCATGCCTCGGGATACCAACCCATATTAAACATAATATCGGCAATCAGTGCCGATGATTGGAGAAACGAAATCGTTGATTATTTAAAGGATCCATCTAAGAAAGTTGAGAGACGTGTACGGTTTCAAGCCCCCAAGTATGTGCTTCTCGAAGATGAATTATATTACCGAACAATTGATGGGATTCTTCTGAAATGCTTAGGTGATGATAAAGCTAAAAGTTTGATGGGGGAGATCCATGAGGGAGTGTGTGGAGCACATCAGTCGGCATTTAAGATGAAATGGATGATCAGAAGAAATGGGTATTATTGGCAGACTATACTTGAGGATTGTTTTAAGTATTTCAAAGGTTGTCAAGGATGTCAGAAGTTTGGCAATGTTCAAAGGGCACCCGCATCGGCCATGAATCCCATTATTAAACCTTGGCCATTCCGAGGATGGGCTATTGACTTGATCGGCCAGATTTATCCACCGTCAAGCAAAAGACATAAGTTCATCTTGGTTGCCACCGATTATTTCACTAAGTGGGTTGAAGCTATTCCTTTGAAGAAAGTCACATCGGCCAATATGATTGATTTTGTTAAAGAACATATTATTTACCGATTTGGAATCCCTCAAACAATTACTACCGATCAGGGTACTATGTTTACATCAGGGGAGTTTAATGAGTTTGCAATCGGTATGGGAATTAAAGTATTAAATTCTTCTCCTTATTATGCTCAAGCTAATGGGCAGGCCAAGGCATCTAACAAAGGGATTATCAAGCTTATTAAACGGAAGATTGAAGAAAATCCTAGGAGGTGGCATACGTTGTTAAATGAAGCCTTACGGTCGTATCGGATGGCTTGTCATGGGTCGACCAAAGTTTCACCTTATCAGTTGGTGTATGGACATGATGCAGTGTTACCTTGGGAAATTAAGACTGGGTCTAGGCGATTATCTTTTCAAGATCAATTGGCTGCCGATGATTATGCTACTTTGATGACAGACGAGTTGGATGATCTAGCAGGGCATCGACTAAGAGCTTTGATGAGTATAGAAGAGAATAAGAAGAGAGTTGCCAGATGGTATGATAAGAAGGTAAAAGCTAAGGAGTTTGCCGATGGAGATTTAGTATGGAAGCTAGTCTTACCGATCGGGACTAAAAGTTCAAAATTTGGGAAGTGGTCTCCCAATTGGGAGGGTCCCTATCGGATAAATCGATCTGCTCCTGGCAACGCCTATATCTTAGAAACTCTCGAAGGAGTTGAATTTCCCAGAGCATTAAATGGCAAATATCTAAAGAAATATTACCCGAGCATATGGGTCGATGCATGAAAGTTTAAGTGCCGATAACATTCCTATCGGCTGGGTTAAACTGTATCTAGGGCCGGACTTAATGTTTAAAAGGGGCCGATAACAGTCCTATCGGCTAGACCAAAATATTGGGAGTGTTTAAAAGAAAAGAGCAAATGTGCCGCCAATGAAGAATTCACATGTTTAACAAAGCCTGGATCGTCGATATGGCACGCAGACAGATCTGGTTGGCTTCTTCTATCTCCTTCATGTCGTCATCGGCAGAGCCCTCCACTGGCTTCAGCTTCTTCTTCATCTGCAGTGCTTTGCGGGCTTGGACATTCGCTCTTGTTCAAGGAGCTTGATCGCCTTAGGTAGCTGGCTTTCTTCTTGTTGAGCTTAGGACAAAGCTTCTTCTACCTGTTTGAGCTCTGCCAACAGAGCATCCCTCTTCGCTGATAGATCAGAGATCTTTTATTTTAGCACATCTCTTGAGGACTCCAGAGTGCCGATGCTCTTATGCTTCTCATCGGCAAGGAGCTTCACTTTCGTCATCTCCTTCGAGAGCTGAGCGTGAGTAGCTCTATCGGCAAGGCGCTGCACGGCCTTTTGGTATTGAAGCTGCCGACTTTCTAAGTGAGCAGCCTTGAAAAGGATCTCCTCGGCATCGGCAGGAATTTGGCCTCTGAGGGTCTTGAACAAGGCCTTGGCCGGATCAAAGTCGTCAATCAACTGGGCCGTGTCTTGATGAAGGAGGGCCCATAATTCTTCTAATTTTGCTCTGATTTTTGCCGACGAGATTCCGACAGCTCGAGAAGAACTTGCCTCCTCACCTTCATGCTCAGAGATCTCGATGGCGAAGGAGAACAAGCTGTCGGGAGAATCCTGTTTCTGAAAAGGAAAATAAAATAAGTTGTTCTATGATCAAACACTGATAAACAATACAGATAGAGATTGGGTAACTTACTTGTTTCAGGGCTATCTCTCGCCTCTGACTAGATGATGCCGATGGAACCATGGGCTGATCGGCTGGAATCGCCGATGAAACTATGTCAGCTGAAAGATTAACAGAAGTGATTAGTAAAGTGGAAATATAGGTTCATCGGCAATAAATGGAAAATATATTACCTTGAGGGGATGCAGTACTCGTCTGGACCGAGGAGACTACCGATGCTATGATTAGACTTGCTGGATCGGTGGTCTGCTCGTGTACAACAGCCGACATTTCTTCTGGCTGAGGTTCTTTTTGCTGGAGTTCTTCCGCTTGGGGTTCTTCCTGTGGCTGAGGAGGAGGTGGCGTCTGCTGTGTCTGGACTTCTGGAGAAGAAGGGGATGATTCTACCGGAATCGGAGATACTGGGGGAGGAGAGGGCGTTGCTGTTTTTTGGCACTTTGCATGTAATCTGGTACTCTTGGAGCCTTTTCTCTTTGGTTAACTGGACTGGGGGGGCATCGGCAGTCGTGCTTCTAGTCTTTGCCGATGTACCGGTGTGCTGATACAATAATAAGAAGTTTGTAAGTACAAGTGTGATAGGTGTAAAAATAAAATCGGTATGAATAAAAGAATTCGAAAATTTTACCTTGAAGGCTTGTGCTAAGGTAGAGGCAGCTACCAATGGGGATGTCCTCGTTCGCCTGGTGGTGACCTTCTTGAGGCGAACACCCCGATGCATTATGGCAGCCAAGGTTGGGGCATTGTTACCGATCAAAGAGATCGGGCCCGATGGAAGGAGCTCAATCGGCTTACCACTCCTGCTGACCAATGACGGTGTGTCATCGACCTGTATATTACAAATAAAGTGAGTTACCGATTGGAAATGATAGCGACGGAATTGAAGCATCGGTATTAAAGTACTTACAGTGTTATCAGGGACTTTGTACTGGGGGTCGATCATGCCACGGTATGTGAGAGACGATCTCCAGAAAAGATGTTCTTTCCATTCTTCCCACCACTGTTTGTATGTCCGAGTGATGAAGAGGGCTGGAACCCAAGCTGATAGATCAACATCTGTATCGGCATTTGGTGGAAGTTGGGCTACTCTGATCCACTCGAGGTAGTTGGTAATGGTCTCCCTTGGCTTTACTACATCGGCGTAGCAGAGTGCAATCGGCAGTTGGCCGAAAGCTAGTTGGCGAGCTAGTGCTGATGGGTTGTAAAACTCATAAGTCTGATTAGAAGCTTTAACACTACCAAAGAAATTCACCGGTATAACTCTTGGACTGATAATTGCTAACATCACTTCATGGTCCTTATTAAGAGTGTCGTTAAAAGGGTGGAAAGTCTGGGGGAATCTGGTATCTGGATCTTCATAAGGCATCCATGCCCGCTGTTCCCTAGTCAAACACTCATACAGAGTTTGAAAGAATCGGCTAACTTGGTCTGCGTTGCCATCTGTGCCAGGCAGAACTATGGCGGCTTCGCCAAAGTTCAGAGGGGAACGGGTTGCCGATTCTTCTTCATCCAGTTCATAATCTTCGGCTATATCGAAGCGCTGTGCAAAGAGGTCAAACTCGAGGCGCTTGTGCATGTGGAGACTAAGCCACATATTGATGAACCACCAGGGACCACCTAAGTTGCCGATGGACTGACCAAGCAGTAGTTTCTGGGCTACCTGATGGAGGAGGTGATAAGCAGAGCCAAGCAGGTATCGGCCAAGAGGAAATCGGCCACCATTAGCTAACCTTTCTGCTGCCGATTGATAGACAGAAGTTGGTCCTACCGATCAACCACAGAACACAAACTTATCTAACCACATATTCAGGAAGGTGGTCTGTTCCTTTATATTGACGGGTCCTGTTCTGCGGTACTTCTGAATATACCCTGACCAACCGCCGATAGAACGAGTTTCCACTTTAGCACTGGGTTTGGTATCAAATAGGTGGGTGCTATCGGCAGTGGATACATCTAAACCGGTGAGCATAAGCACATCGGCAAGCGTGGGAGAAGCGGGGCCATGGCCAAACACAAAAGCATTGAGTGTGTCTGACCAAAAGTATGAGGCAGCTATCAATAGAGACTCATTTCTCTCCATATCGGCAAGAGACAATCTAATGCACTCATCCATTTTCCGTTCACCCCATTGGACCTCATTTGAGTTACTGACTCTCAGGAACCAATCCTTCCATCCCTTGGTAGGACTAGGCCAGGAACGGAAAGCATCCTTCCATAGATCTAAAGAAAAATTCTCGGCTCTAAAAGGGATTCTGTTCGTCTCAGCATTTATAAGATCGGTGGGATCCAAGTTTTCTAGTGGACCAAGGCATTGAAGATGGGGTTGATCGGTGGGAATAACGATTTTATCGGTCAAATCCTAGAAATTTGTGGGAGCGAAAAGAAGAACAAAAAGAAAGGATTCGGTAAGATAGATTGCAGATGAGCAGGGATGCAATAAAAGTACGAGAAAAAGGGCAGTACGCTGACCTCAGGGACGACGAAGTTGATGGCCATCTCCTCGTAGGGGAGAATATTGAAAACTTGGGAGTTGTTGGAGGAAGTTCTTGTTGGAGTTCTTGGGGCTCTCGAACAGCGCCGCCGCCAGAAGAGTAGAGTTGGAGCTGTAGAATGATGCGATGGAGAAAGAGTACCCGAGAAGGAAGTATTTATAGGACAAAATGGGCAAGGGCAAATTTGACTTATCTCTTCGCCGTATCCGTGAAATCCGAGGATACTCAGGTGGATATGGTAACTGTTCGCACGGTAATCAAGGAATTGCGCAGGTGATTTGACAGGAAGCGGTCATGATCTGGAGATATTTCACTGTGCGGGATTTCTTGGTCGGTCCATCGGCAGTTCCCTCTAATGGTAATATTGCCGATGGGCGCATAAAGTGGAGAGATCCGGTTCGGAAGGTTGAGGTATTTGAGGAACCTACAGGAGAATCAGGCCAAGGTTGTTCAGATTTAAACGGTCGATTACCAAATTGGGAGAATTAATTGTGGAAAGGCATCATTACTGCAGAGAATTTTGGAGCATTAATGATTTCATACTCCAAAATTGGGGGACATGTGTTGACACCGTTTTTGGACACGTACCCAGAGATCAGTGGAGTATAGATCGGCAGGTGGAGCAACGGTAACTATCTGCAGGGGAGTTGCCGATGAAAGCGGTTGCCGATGAAGAGACAGCTAAATGTGTCTAAGTCCAGAAGTAATGACAAGTTCGTGCTGATGGTCAGCGTTAGTCTTTGCCGATGGCTATGATGAGAAGTCTGCCGATGACTCAGAAGGAGAACATGAAGGTTGCCGATTGATCTATGGCGGTGTCCCAGTTTGTCACAGGAGGATAGTTTTATGTTTTCCATAGATATTTAAATTCATTTTGTATACGGATTCTGTTTAATTTGGAATTCGAGTCCTAGTCGTGTCTGATTGTAGCTCTTTGAGCAGGGTATAAATGTAGACCCTAGGGCCTTGTAATCAATCGATCAATCAATCAAACACAAGTTTTTACTCATATTCCAGCAATCTACCTTTCGATGACTTCGTCATATTTTCTCTTTTTACTATGAGTTCTTAAGGATGCGTCGACTTAAGCTCGGCGTGTTCTCAAGTTCCGCGTGATCACCTCTTGGCCGTGACATCCGGGCGCATCGCTGTTGTCGGGACCAAAGTGGTCGAGTTATCACCTTTGCCGATAGTAAGGTCAAATCGGCTCGCACGCCTTAACGTTTGAATCGGGTATTAGCCCTTTGTGTTTGCAGATCCACTTTTGCATCAACACGTTGAAGACTCTAAGTAGGTCAGGAAACGACGCAACCGCAACCAGAGGAGGCAAATCATCAAGGACGGATGGGGAGATTATGAAGGAGAAGTGATAAGGTCTGAAGACATAGAGTTGAAACAGAATTATCCAGAAGAGACTATAGCACCGAGTCAGGTGTGGAAAGATAAGATAACTATACATGAAGAGGAGGTGCTGCGGAAGTACCGACTCCGCCACCCAATGAATCCTAGGACAACTAGAAAACGAAGAGTCCCGTTCGGAGGACTTAAAAACACAGAACGCCTTGCCAAGAGGTAAACTTGGTAGTTATCTTTTTTCTTTCAATAATTTCAAATAGTTTGCTTAGTTAATCAGGTTTATACTAGCCTAAAAAGAAAATAAAAATATAAAAAAATAGTAAGCCCCATATGAGCATATGAGTGGCATAAACCCATAAGTACATTCACTGTGGTGGCATAAAAAATAAAATAAATATTTCTTTTCTGCTTTATTAAACGAAAATATAAAAATAGGGAGTAACATTTATTGAGGAGGCTCAACATGATGAAGGCTAGATATTTATGCTAACACTTAATCAGTTCCACAAAGCTTTGTTGTCTATTTGAGCTCCACAGAATTTAAGAATCGAGAAGACTAGCAGACAAAGGACATTCTAATCGCTGTCAAGATACTGCCGACTTTCAAATACACCTCTGCCATCTGCTAGCTACATCAGAAGAAATTACGTCAAAATTCAGCTTGGGGGAGAGCACCCCCATTTATCTTGATAAGTATTTCTATCTATCTTTATACTTATATTATATTAAAATATAAATATACATAACTATGGAAAACCAAATAAAGATTTTGTGCTTATATATATATCTTTTTCTTAGTGTGTTTAATAAATAAATAAAGTGGCTATGCTAATCTGAATCTTAATAATAAAGCTCTAGCATGGATGTGATGAATAGTTGCTCTGCCTAATTTTCAAATTTGAGTTCTCTCTCAAGTTTAGATATAACTGTTATAATTTAAAGCTTGCTCTGCATCTGAACTTGGCGGAAGAAAACTTGATCTGAAGTCTAAGTTGTTAACGGATATGATATGGGAAGGTTGAGCTGTTGTTTATCTGTTCCTAGAGATGTTAGAATTCTGGAGAATTTTATCTTTGAAAATCTTTAAAATATTACATGATGAGTTCCTGTATGATGAGAGTTTAAATTCCTACCACAGCCATATATACATGCTTGCTAGACTTTGAGCCACACATTTACTTTTTACTGCTTATGAGCATTGAGTGTGGTCAAGCTGTGTAGACCCTTAGGAGCTTGTCATGTGGTTAAATCAAGATTCACTTGCACGTTCACTCACATATGCTGCTTCTACTCTGAAAGTACGCATCCACATGTATCCACCTATTTCCATCTCGAGAACCACCCAAAAAAAAATATTCTACTCCTAATCCGGGAGAGAATAGCCAAAAATATTTCTATTTTTTCCCTGAGAAATAAATGCTCAAGTTATCTTGTTGCTACCACTTTCTATATTATTTCAAGAGATGAGTGCTCTAATAATAAAAAAAGAGAAAATACGAGGAAATAAAAAGGGGCAAGTGCCCGGAACCTCGAAAGAAAAAAATGAGACGAGAGATAAAAATGGACAAGTGTCCGACAGTAGAATTAGGGGTACAAGATACCCACCTGAGAGGAAAGAAAAAGAAAAGATAGAGCATCTCATTCTCCTCAAAAAGTTTCAAAAAGCAAGAAAGGTATGTATCCGCTCAAAAGAGCAAAAGTAGAATTAGACTTTCTCCATTGTTATCATCGTCATCACCATACACCATTCATTCGCCACACATGCACATCTTGATTTGACTTATTGGCTTGTTTTTTGGATCCATGGTTTGACTATACAATAAATGTATTGTAAGTATGTATACTTTATCTCCCACCTATGAGCTCCAGATATCAAAAGCCTTATTAGAGTAGGATGAGAGAGAAGGCAATGTTACTATGCTTTATACCACAAATACTACATACTTGAGAGAAGGCATATACCATCACTGCCTTGGTAAGGATCCAGAAATACCACAAAAGAGAGATTTGAGAGAATCATACAAGGAATCTCTGAGTTTTATTTGAAAATCTGCAAAAACTCCAGAGCTATAGCTGATCAAGAATAAGAGACATGGCACTTGATTAGACCGTTCTATCTTTTAACTACTCAAGACAGAAGTGATGGTTACAAGTCCCATGGTGAAAGGTAAAGTAAGTAGGTCTTGACAGTTTACTCTAACTCAGAGATGAGACCTCATTTTAAAGCATGTGTACCGTCAATTTTTAAAGGCATTGCAACAACTTCTGATCCGTCGCTGAGATTATCCTTGCTCAGGGACGAGCAAGAGGTAAGCTTGGGGGAGTTTGTTGATGGTCCTTAAGTATCAAATTTAATTATCAAATAAACAAAGAAAAGGATCCAAATGAAATCAACATCCAGACTTAGGGTTTTATCTGATAGAATTCCACGAGTTTTGGTGTTTGTCTATTTCTGCAGGGGGTTATCAGGAAATACGGAAGAAAGGCTCACACGTCAGGATTACATAGAGATATCAATGTGCCGCACAATTATCTTACATCTAGAAGACTCCAGAAGCCACAAGAACGAAGTGGAGGCGAAACGGGGCATGGCCCAGGGCGCCCGCCTAGGAGACCAGGGTGCCCGCCCCTTGTTGGAGTCCAATGAGGACACTCTTTCGGGATTACGCTCCACCGACCTAAAGGATCAAGGATAACCATTCAATCAATGTCGGTTTGATCCGACGGCCCATATTCACTTGAAGGTACTATAAAACCAGACCCCCTGGCCCCTGGAGGAGAGAGCCTCTCAACCCTAATTCATTATTCCTCAAGGGAGAAGAAGCCTCTGATCAAGCCTAGAGCCACCACATCAATTAGACATCTAGATTAGCATAGCTACATAGGATTAGAACTAGAAGGAGTCAATCTTCGATTGGTTTCCGGATCTGTCAAGAGGATTCTTGGTAATTCTCTAATTGTTATTCTAATTGTTCATCTTTGTTCTTCAATATTATGAATATGACTTTGTTCTACTTCAATATATTGTTATGACTTTGCTCTACTTGTTTATATTCAAGATTATATTGTTCTTAGTTTATCATAGTTATATACTTGGCTTAGTTAGATTGGATCTATATACATGTTTAGGATCGTATAGCATTTATCAATCGGATCCACGGGTAAATGTAGATATTGTGTAGGCGTGGTGCTTATACCGTATTTATCTGCGATTGTACCCAATATGCCAGATCGTGGGGTAGTTTGTGATAGTGACAGCTTCATTGATTCTTATATAGTCCCCCTCTCGTGTATTGGGCTGGCAGAGCAACATTATTACAGGGGAGTGATTACGATGTTTCTCATATTCCTTGCTAATATCACTATGCATGGGCGTAGTCTTGTCTCACAATGATTGCTAAGTATGCTTGCACTAACTATGATAATGCTAGATTGTATAGTTGATAATAACTTAGGAAATATTCTTGTAGTTCGTTCTAATACCATGCTAATGACTTGCTAGAATATCTAATTGAGGTGCTTATCATATTTATTATGTGGATAAGTTATGCTGATCAGATTAATTATCTTTGTCACTATTCATTACTTCATATATCTTTTATGTGACACTTATTCCTGTATGAAAGAGTTAGATAAATGTTCTCAATTATACATGCAATGATAGATACTCAATCTCATATTCCATTCTATAATCAACATTGATGGTTACTAATCCCTTCCCAGTGGTAAAAATACAAATAACGATACTTGGAATACTTCCCGGTTAAAATGCTACATCCTTATTAATCTGCGCGCTTGCAGATCCCATTTCATTATTTATTTAGATGAGCAATTGCATATTTCAATACCACGTCTCTCATGTCATGCTGGGGATGACAACTTGGCTTAAGTGGTATGAGGGATAGGTTTGGCATTTTTGGCACCGTTATCATAATTAGAAAATTAAGTCTACTTTTGGTGATGATGTTAAGAATACCCAACACCCATCCGTCCTTGATGATTTCCCTCTTCTGATTGCGGTTGCGTCGTCTTCTTCTTGTCCTGACCTGCTTAGAGTCTTCAACGATATAGTTAGGGTCCGTAAAATAGCGGCGTACCTTCTCTGAGGGGAAGTGTATATGGACTTCTCCAGTTCCAATGTAGATGATTGCTTTAACAGCGCTGAGGAACGGTCTTCCAAGGATGATGGGTGGATCATATTCGTCTTCTCCCATGTCAATAACCTGAAAGTCTGTGTAGACAAAGTGATCGTCTATCTTGACAGGGACATCAGTTACTGTACCTTTAACCTCTCGAAATGTCTGATCTGCCATCTGGAGCTGAATGTATGTTGGTTTTAAGGGCATGGTTCCGAACAAGAGCCGATAGGTGACTGCGGCCATTATGTCGACGCCCGATCCGATGTCGCAAAACGTCTTGTAGAAGTTGTATCCATTTATGGAGCAATAGATGCTTGGCATTCCTGGGTCGTCCTTCTTGGTCAGAAACGGTGACTTAAGTCGATGATCTTGACCTCCATGAACTGCAGTGACCATCTTAGCTGACTCGGTCCACACTTGCTTGTTCCTGTTCCTCCTGTTGGTCCTCTTCCTTGGTTCATGTCGGGATTGCTCTGGGATTTGTGTAGTCTTGTTCTTGAAGGAAAACATCTCCTTTCTCCCTTTGATGTAGAAACTGATCTTGGCAGCGCTAGCGTAGATGACGGCTCTCGAGGTGTTTAAGAATGGCCTCCCTAAGATGATGGGTGCCCTCTCATCATTTTCGGTCTCTATCACCACGAAGTCTACTGGGGCGTACAAGGTACCAACTCGGACACAAAGGTTCCTCAATATTCCTTTTGGAAAACTTATCGTCTGATCTGCAAACTGCAAACACATGGTTGTTTCTAATAAAGGATATGTAAAGAATTTTTCATAGAGAACCCTGGGCATAATGTTGACACTAGAGCCAAAGGGGTTCCTCTGAGATCGGCGACCGTGGGAGGATCTCAGCGACGAGGGGGGACGACGCCGGCACTTCTGGCGGCGGTGACGCCAATGAGACCAGGACCTGGGGGTCGGTGGACGACGACGGGCGGTTTCCTTCTCTCATCGACATATTCCTACGCCACGGAGGCTCGCTTGAGACCATTCAAGAGCTTATCCGAGGCGTCAAGGCGTGCATGGAGGAGGTGATGGAGAACTAGGGCCCCGGTCGGATCCGTCTTCGAGCCTCCACGTGCCTAGAGGAGCCCAACATCATGATGGATGACCGGAAGGAGGCCGAAAAGTGGGAGCATCTCGAGGAGCTTCGGCTTTGGATGAAGCACGTCATGGGTCTGATGTCGGATATTGTCAACAACGGGCTCGGGCAAGCTTTCTTTGTAAGTATCTTTGGTCCTTAGCCATCTGGGTACCTAGTCTTGTATCCTTATCGTTCGACTACTTGCTGCAGGATCTGAAGGAGACCTCCCGCCTAAAGTCGGGTTTTATTCATGCGACGAGAGGCGGTTGGGAACAGCTCCCTCTTCTCAAGGATCAGCTCCTCGAGTTGCAGGAAAAGCTTCTCTAGGCATACAAGGACCTCATGGTGGCTGTAGAGGAGAAGAAGGAGAGGGAGGCTGCCCTGGCCAAGGCTCGGGAGACCTCGAAGAAAGCGGAGGAAGAGGGCCGTGCAGCTGAGGGAGCGGACCGCCTCAGCTAAGGAGACAGCTTCCAAGGCCTAGGAAGAGGCTACGCATTACAAAGGTGCGGTCGCCGAGCTTGACAAGGAGAAGAGCCTCCTTAAGTCAGAACTCGCCTCTGCTCGGGAGGCCTACCGAGAGCTAAAGGAGGAGTGCGTGAAGAGCGAGATCGCTCGGAGCGCCGCGGAGGAGGCGGGGAAGAAGGCCCGTGAGGACCTCGAGGCAGAGCGAATCCGTTCTCGCAGTCTTTCTGACGACGTAGACCGTCTGAAGATAATGCTGTTGGAGAAGGAGGGAGCCATCCTACAGGCGGGTAAGATGATCGAGGACCTGCAGGTCGAAAATTCAGATCTGGCTCGTTCCTATAAGGAGATCGAGAGGGCCAACACCGACTTGGTTGGTGAGAACACGGCTCTCGAAGAAAGGATCCGCGGTAAGTATGATCTGGCTTTCGTGTTTCCTTTTGCTGGGTTTTTCTCTCGTGCTATCTAACTCTCCCGTATCTATCTTTGTAGGGCTCAAGGATGATCTCCTGGCCACCCAGGTCGACGCTCGCTCCACTAAGGTTCAGCTCGAGGGGGAGGTCGCTCTAACTAGTCAACTAAGGACTGCGATAAGTGACCTTTCGGCCTCCTGGGAGCTCAAACCTGCAGATGAGTCGAGGGAGGTGGCTCGAGGAGATGCACTGGTCGACCAGTTGTGCTACTTAGGTGCCACGCTGACGGATCGAGTGCGGGACGCCCTTCATACCGGGGTGAAGCGAGTGATGGCAGTCATCTGCTCGGGCTTCTCCTATGACATGGAGGTAGTGTCCCACGGCTTCGTCACTGATATTTCCAAGATCGATGTCGAGAACGAGGAGAGGCTCCATGCCTTGATCGATGACGCAGAGGTCCCTCGGGAAAGGTTGGCGAAGCTGTTCGAGACAGAGGTACTTCCTCCCGAGACTAGCCCAGGTGCAGATGATGGTGGTGAGGGCGGAGATGTGGACTAAGGCCTGCGAGCCTATTCTGGGTATTTAGACCTGTTGTAAAGTACTTATTACCTGTCTTAAGTGAATGTTGTGGCTTGAATGGCCTTGAGACTTGTGTATATTTGCTTGTTTTTATGCTCGAATTTCCTTTGTTTCTTTTTCTGCCTAATTTTGCATTCTCGTTTGATCTTTTGTGGAGGCATCTTCGATTGCCTTAAGGGTGAGGAATGTGAGTAGAGTTGCCATAGCCTGGGGGCGTAGGGGTTCTCAGGCTCGACGTTTCTCGGCCCTTAAGGGGCTCGAGGTGCCTTTGCTACTTGGTCTTGCGAAGTTTTCTTAGGACTTAAAAAGAAAAAGTCGTTCGATTTTTAGGAACCTGGGGGGTCCCCCCTGCTAGCCCCCAAGGGAGTATCGACTATGATGGGTCATAGTTGGGACTTCCTCCTAACGTCGAGATTTGATCGGTGATAGCGTAAACTACTTGAAAAAGTATCCTCCTTTGTTCTCATATTCATTCATAGGGTCTCGGTACAAAGTATTCATGAAAACGTAAAGCCTCGAAGCTCTAAGGGTAGAAGCGACGTAGTTGTTCGATGTTCCACTCGTTGGTGAAGACCGCCCCTTTTTCGTCCGTGAGCTTGTACATTCCCGGCTTCAAGACCTCGGCCACCACGTATGGGCTTTCCCATGGTGGAGTCAACTTGTGGCATCCTTGGTTACTTTGTCGTCGTCGTAGGACGAGATCGCCCATGTTCAGATCCCTTTTGCGCACGTGCTTGTTGTGGTATCGTCGGAGCTTCTACTGGTACCTTGCGGAGTTGAGGAGGGCCATGTCCCGAGGTTCCTCGAGCTGATCAACTGCGTTCTCTCGGGTCTCCTTATTTGTCTGCTCGTTGTAGGCTTTGAGTCGCGGTGACCCATACTCAAGGTCTGTTGGAAGCATGGCCTCGGAGCCGTAGACCATGAAGAACGGGGTATATTTTGTGGCCCTTCTTGGCGTCGTCCTTAAGCTCCATAGGACTGAGGAGAGTTCTTCGACCCATTTCTTGTCAAATTTCTTCAACCAGTTGTAGATTCTTGGTTTAAGTCCTTGCAAAATCATGTTGTTTGCACGGTCGACCTGACCATTAGTTCGAGGGTGAGCTACTGCAGACCAGTTCACACGGATGTGATACCGGTCAGAGAAGTCCAAGAACTTTTTGCTGGTGAACTGGGTGCCATTGTCGGTGATGATGACATTGGGTATCCCGAACCGGTGGATAATGTAGGTGAAGAAAAGGACGTCTTGTTCGGAATGGATGTTTGTGATGGGTCGAGCCTCGATCCATTTGGAGAACTTGTCGATGGCTACCAACAAATGGGTGTATCCTCCCGCTACTTTCTGTAGAGGTCCCACGAGGTCGAGACCCCACACCGTGAATGGCCACATGATGGGGATCATCTGGAGAGTGTGAGCAGGGAGGTGGCTTTGCTTGGCACAGAATTGACACCCATGGCACGAGCGAACGAGCTCTATGGCATCAGCTATGGCCGTTGGCTAGAAGAAACCTTGTCGGAAGGCATTCCCTACAAGGGTTTTTGGAGCGGCATGGTGGCCGTAAGCCTTTGAGTGTAGGTCCTCGAGGAGATTTCGACCCTCTTCTATGGTGATACAGTGCTGCAAGATCCCTGTCGGGCTTCGTCGATATAGCTCTTTGTTTTCTCCGTAGATCCCATACGATTTGGCTCGTCGAGCGATACGACAGGCCTCGGATCGATCTTGCGGTAGTTCATCTCGGATCAGGCAATCGAGGAACGGCGTACGCCAGTCAAACGGTCGACCGGGACTTTGTTCGACCTCCATTACTTCTGCTACCGTCAGTAAGGCTTCGACAGCGTCGGTTGGAGTGGGGGTTTCGACATCATCCCCCGCGCCCAGGTTAACGGATGGCTCGTGTAGGTCTCTCGAGAACGCGTCGGGTGGGATGGTGCCTCGAGTTGACGCGACCTTAGCGAGCTCGTCGGCTGCCTCGTTGTATCGTCGTGCGATTTGGACGAGCTCGAGGCCGTGGAATTTGTCCTCGAGCCTACGTACTTCCTTGCAGTATGCCTCCATTTTTGGGTCGTGGCAGCTCGAGGCCTTCATTACTTGGTCGACGACTAGTTGAGAGTCGCCTCGAACGTCGAGGCGTCGAACCCCTAGCTCGATGGCGATCCTTAGCCCATTGATGAGGGCTTCGTATTCTGCAACGTTGTTAGATGCAGCGAAGTGTATTCTAATGACATACCTCATGTGGACGCCAAGAGGTGAGATGAACAGTAGGCCTGCCCTAGCTCCCGTCTTCATGAGGGATCCGTCGAAGTACATCGTCCATAGCTCTGCTTGGACCTGAGCTAGGGGGAGCTGAGAGTCCGTCCACTCCGCAACGAAGTCCGCTAGGGCTTGAGACTTGATGGCTTTGCGGGGCGCATAAGTGAGGGTCTCACTCATGAGCTTGACCGACCATTTGGCGATCCTCCCTGTGGCCTCTCGATTCTGGATGATCTCGCCCAAGGGGAAGGACGAGACCACCGTGATCGGGTGACCGAGGAAGTAGTGCTACAGCTTGCGTCGGGCAAGAATCACGGCATAGATCAATTTCTGAATCTAGGGGTACCGTACCTTGGTTTCCGAGAGCACCTCGCTGGTGAAGTAGACCGCCCTCTGGACTGGTAGCATGTGTCCTTCTTCCAGCCTTTCGACCACCACAGCCGCACTTACCACATGGGTCGTTGCTACGACGTATAAGAGCAGAGGCTCCGCAGGCAGAGGGGGAACTAGGACCGAGGCGGAGGCCAGCGTCTTCTTTAGGCTATCGAGGGCTTCCACGGCCTCGGGGGTCCAGGAGAAATGATCGGCTTTTTACAAGAGCCGATACAGTGGCAATGCCTTTACTCCTAACCTTGAGATGAAACGGCTTAGTGCCGCCAGGCAGCCTGTGACTTTTTGCACGCCCTTGACGTCTCGAATCGGCCCCATCCTCGCGATGGCTAAGACTTTCTTGGGATTAGCCTTGATGCCGCGTTGGGAAACTATGTAACCCAGGAGCATGCCTCGAGGCACGCCGAAGACGCATTTCTCGGGGTTGAGCTTGATTTTATTAGCGCGTAGACAGCTAAAAGCAATCTCGAGGTCCTAAATCAGGTCGCCCCGTTTCTTTGATTTGACGACGATGTCGTTGACGTATGCCTCGACCGTCGACCCTACGTGCTCGCCAAACACGTGGAGCATGCATCGTTGATATGTCGCCCCAGTGTTTCGAAGCCCGAAGGGCATGGTTACGTAACAATACATCCCAAAAGGCATGATGAAAGATGTCGCGAGCTGATCGGATTCTTTCATCTTTATTTGATGGTAACCAAAATATGCATCAAGGAATGAAAGGGTTTCACATCCCGCGGTAGAATCAACAATTTGGTCGATGCGTGGCAAAAGAAAGGGAACTTTTGGACACGCTGTTGACGGTCCTTAAGTATCAAATTTAACTATCAAATAAATAAAGAAAAGGATCCAAATGAAATCAACATCGAGACTTAGGGTTTTATCTGACAGAATTCCACGAGTTTTGGTGTTTGTCTATTTCTGCAGGGGGTTATCAGGAAATAAGGAAGAAAGGCCCACACGTCGGGATTACATAGAGATATCAACGTGCCGCGCAATTATCTTACATCTAGAAGACTCCAGAAGCCACGAGACTGAAGCGGAGGTGAATCGGGGCCAGAGACAGGGCGCCCGCCGACCTCCTGTGGCCAATCACGCTCAATCTCGCGGATTATGCTCCACCGACCTAAAGGATCAAGAATAACCATTCAATCAATGTCGGTTTGATCCGACGGCCCAGGTTCACTTGAGGGGACTATAAAACCAGACCCCCTGGCCCCTGGAGGAGGAACCCCTTGATCATTATTCATTATTCATAGACAGAGCAAAAGCTAGGGTTTAGAGATGAGAGCTCTCCTCTCTTCTCTAAACTAGAGTAGATCTAGATAGTAGCGAGATGGAGAGCGAAGGAGGATTAGAGGAGAGGCCGGCCTGTCGGTTCTTCCTCCAGTTGTACTTCGCCATGATCAAGCTCTAATCAAGCTTGCTCATGGGATGACTCTGGTAATCTACTTCTAATTCATTATGCAATTACTAATCATGTATGTTCTGGTTCACAACTCTTTTGAGTACTTCTAATCTATAGGACCCTATAGGTTAGAGTTGTAGTATAGGTGTAAGCGTGGTGCTTAGACCTAGATTACTTGTGGATATCCCCTGACTAGCTGGATCGTGTGGTAGGCCGCGTAGGTGACAGTTACGTTGGTCCCCTGTAGTCCACCTCTCGTTAGCAGGACGGGTAGGGTTTATCGGCCTATGGATAAGCATCCTTTGTGGTGTACTCTTATCACGTGGTTCGTCCCAGACATAGACATACCCCTTTGAAGTAGAGAAACCATAGTTATCCTCTCTATTCTGCTACCATCGCCCATATACTAGAATTGCTCTACTCTCTATTCCCATATTATCACTCACTGTTATCTTACCTTTAATATTGTTCTTATTCGATTCTACCATCTTTCCTATTCACACCTATTTACTTATCTTGGTTAAGTTAGAGCGTAGATCAGTTCTCCCGTTTCCCTGTGGATACGATAAAATCTTTAACCGGGTAAAAGCTTCAACGGTATCCGTGCGCTTGCGGATTATCTATGTGCGTATAAATACCATAGTACACTCTAGTGCCATGCTGGGGATGACAACCTAGTATTCAAGTGGTGTTAGCAAGTGTCAACACACGCTTTATTCAAACTCGTGTAATCGGCACACATCCTCATTTTCCCATTCTTTTTCTTAACTAATATAGGATTTGCTAACCAGTCGGGATGATGAACCTCCGTGATGAATCCGGCCGTCAAAAGCTTGTGGACGTCCTCGCCAATGATCTTGCGTTTCTCTTCTTCGAAGCGACACAATCGTTGTTGCACTGGCTTGGAACCGGCTCGAATCTCCAAGGAGTGCTCGGCGACTTCCCTCGGTAAGCCTGGCATGTCCAAAGGGCTCCATGCAAACATATCGGCGTTTGCACAGAGAAAGTCGACGAGCACGGCTTCCTATTTAGGGTCGAGGTCGGCACTGATCGTCAGCGCTTTGTCGTTGGAGCCGTTGGGGTCGAGCGAGATCTTCTTCGTGCCTTCCGCTGGTTCAAAGCTGCCTGCCTTCCTCTGGAGCCACAGCAGCAAGGGCCTCGAGCTTCGAGGTGAGTTTGGCAGAGTTCTCGACAGCTTCTTGATACTCGACGCACTCGACGTTGCACTCATACGCGTGCTCGTAGGAGGATCTAACGGTGATGACTCCCTTGGGCCCAGGCATCTTCAGCTTCAAGTAGGTGTAGTTGGGGATAGCCATTAACTTGGCGTAGCCTGGCCGCCCGATCATGGCGTGGTAAGTGCCGTGAAATCCCACCACTTCAAAAGTGAGAGTTTCCTTCCTGAAGTTGGCCGCCATGCCAAAACAGACCGACAGGTCGATTCAACCCACCGACAACGCCTTCTTTCCTAGCACGACGCCATGAAAGCCGCCCACGCTTGGCTGGAGCTGCGCCCTTTCAATGTCGAGGAGGTCGAGGGTCTGAAGGTAAATGATGTTCAAGCTGCTGCTGCCATCCATCAGTACCTTGGAGAGCCTAGTGTCGACGATGATGGGATTGACGACATCGGGTAGACGCCGAGGTCGACCACCCTATCCGGATGGTCGTCACGGTTGAAGGTGATGGGGGTGCTCGACCAGTTGAGGTACAGGGGCACCGCCATCCTTGCCGCAAAGACCTCGTGGCACTCCCTCTTGCGCTGCCTCGTGGTGAGTTGCGTCGAGGGCCCACCGTAGATCATGTAGCAGTCGTGGATGGCCGAGAAACCTTCGTCTTCCTTGTTGCCCCCCTTGTCGTCGCTTTTGTCTCTCCCTTGGTCGTCTTTTTTCAGCCCCAGGCCATCGAAATATCTTTTCAGCATACGACAGTCTTCGAGCTTGTGATTCGCCCCTCCCTTATGATACGGGTAGGGCTCTTTGAGAATCTTGTCGAAGACGGCACCCTCTGGGGGCCCTCGAGGCTTTTTGCGCTCCATAGCGGCGACGAAGTCATCGTCTGTAGCCTCCCGCTTAAATGGTCATGCCTTCTTCCTTTTCTTTCCTTTCTTAGACCCTCTGCTGGGGCCCTCGTCATCATCCATTGGTTCCTTATCTTTGCTTCCTTTGTGGCTGAAGAAGGCACCAACCGCTTCCTCGCCCGCAGCATAGTTTGCCAATATGTCCATTAGCTCATTGACGGTCTAAGGCCGGTTTCGACCCAGTTCCCGTACCAGGTCCTTGCAAGTGGTACCTGACACAAAGGCCAGAATGACGTCGTGGTCGGGGATGTGCGGGAGCTCAGTGCGTTGCTTCGAGAAGCGCCGTGTGTATTCTCAGAGAGTTTCTCCTGACTTTTGCTTGCATTTGCTGAGGTCCCATGAGTTGCCGGGTCGTATGTAGGTCCCTTTGAAGTTACCCTCGAATACCTAAACCAAATCAGTCCAATCGTGAATCTGGTTGGCGGGGAGCTCCTCGAGCCATCTGCGAGCGGTGTCAAAGAGGAAAAGCAGTAGCTGACGGATGATGGCTTGATCGTCTCCTCGAGCGTCTCCCAGCTGACATGCAAGCCAGAAGTCTGCTAGCCACAGTTCTGGTTTGCTTTCACCGTTGTATTTAGCAATGCTAGTCGGGGGTCGAAACGGGCTGGGCAGCGGCGTGCTACGGATTGCTCTGCTGAAGACTCGAGGGCCCGGTGGTTCTGGGGCCATCCGGTCTTCATTGCTGTCATATCGTCCGCCGCGGTGGGCGCTGTAGCCGCGCTCCTCTGCATCCCCATGTCGATGGTGACGATACTCGTTGATGTTTTGTCGAGCGTCGTGTCGCCGTTGATTATTGATGAGGTGGTCTTGGATGGGCGCCGTTTTCCTTCGTCGAGGGGGTGGTTTTTGATGGACTGACACCTCCCTTTCGTTTCAGGCCAGCTCGACGCGTTTCTCCAAAGCTGACCCTCGACGTCGAGAGGCTGAGCTCTCGGCTTGCTGAGCTGCCGCCACTTGAAGCAGAGTCTGCACCTCGTCTCGAATGTGCCGTGCCTGGGAGTTCGAGGGTTCAAGCATGTTACGTAGCAACATGGTCGCTGCCACGACGTTCTGGCCTGCTCGTGGGAAACGGCTAACTGGCAGCTCTGGCTCCTCATCTCCGACGATCTGTCGGTACACTTCTCGAGCCCGACCGCGTGCACCTCTGACATGCGGGTATGGTTGGTCCTGCTCGAGGGCTCGTTTGAGCTGGGTGAGGCGCTCGCGATCTTCATCGAGCTTCGCTTTGAGCTCCCATAATTGCGCAAGTTGCACGGCTTTGTCTTCCTGAAGTGGAGGGTCGAGATGACCGTTGTTCCCAGGTGTCCTGGGGTCCTCCCTTGCTACAGGAGCTCGGCCGCCGGCGGCGGCGTCTTGCGTATCATCTGTGGTCGCCACCTCCCCGTCGATGTTGAAGCATTCCCTCGTAGGGTCATAGCTGTCGGATTCAGAGTCGGGATCCGGCTCGGCGGCGTAGAAACATCCATGTCCTTCTTCCGCCAACCGCTGCCTGAGCGAAGTGATTGTGTATCGCCTGGGTCCTAGACGTCGGAGGCCTCGCATCCGAGAGAAGTCCGGCAGTTTGGCTGCTTGCTGCTATGCCCCGGCGCCACGCGGGAGGACCATTGGTCGTTCCACGCACGTCTGGGCGTCCGGGCATATCGTCCTGGTGAGTGATGCCGCGACATTGTCTAGCCCAAACGGGTGCGTTCTTCTAGAGGCGAACAACCCATGTGGTAACAACGTTGTCGAGGGCGGGAGCACACGAGGAGCGCTATCACCCAGTGTCGTCGCGAGGCCGTCTTGACGCCGGGTCATCGTATCCGTGGCCTCGGTGCACGGGGCTGTCGACTCCCGCACCACCGCTCGCCTGGCACGAGTAGACGACCGTGAAGCGACAGAGGGGTGGTGGCGGTGCTGTCCACGCTTCTTCTTGGGCGGGGAGGCATGGTGGCGAGGCCGTCTCGGGGCCTTCGATCGTGCGGGTGCAACGCGAGCTCCTCCCGATCCTTTGACCGAGAGCAGGATCATGTCATAGCCGAAACTAGTGGACATAAACTCAAGGCTCCCGAACCAAATCACCGTGGAGCGTGGGATTGGCGAAACGAGAGTGGCCATCTGGAAGGAGATGGGAAGTCAGTGAAAAACACACAGGACCCCTACCTGGCGTGCCAACTGTCGGTGTTTTACCCCCGAGGAGTCACACCAACGAGTAAACTTGTATGCGTGTTCCCTCTCCCAGATGGTGATGCGAGAAAGACACAGAGATTTATCCTAGTTCGGGCAAGAGAAGGCCCTACGTCCAGCGCGGGGGGATGTTTTTCTACTAGCTCGCACCTAAGTGCTTGTATAGGGGTGAATACAGGCGAGTGTCGCTGAGAATGGTGATGTATCGGTGGCTGTTCTATGTGTGGTGTTGTTCTTATACTCTTCCCCGGCCTCCCCTTTTATAGTTCCAAGAGGAGACCTAGGTTACATAGTATAGGTAATAAAATAAGGGTCGATAGGAGCGTGGTGGGCTAACCTACTCGAGGCTTCCGTACCGGCGTGGCTTTGAGTCGTCTTGTTACCGGGTACTTTGGTGATGATTGCACATGCTTCTGTATTCAGCTCCTGTGCGTCGCCTTGGATTGGTTTAACTGTGGGCACGCTTGTATGTCACGGTAGTAGTCGCGTCTAGAGTGGTTGAGGTGCTGTCTTTCGTCACCCGACTCTTCTCTGGGAAGGAAAGTACTCGTTCGAGGGTCCGGCACTACGCAGGGCTTTGTTGAGCGATGCGCTGACTTTGGGTGCTTCGAGGGGTGCCGTGATGTGACATCCCGACTGTCTCACCGTGCTTGGCTGTACTCTTGCTCATCTGGGGGATAAAGCTATGAAAAGTGGGATTGGACGGGTGCTCGCTCCCTATCACGTTTCCCGTGATTGTCGGGTTAGGTGAGAGCGTGGCAGGTGCATTAAATGCCCTGACTCCCATACCCGCGACACGTGGCGGATGGCGCCCTTGCGCTCGAGGCCTGTTGATTCACCTGAGCCACTTTTGTATTCGACGGTTGCCGTTTAGTCGAGCCTCCATTGATTCGCACGACCCTATATCCGTGTTCGATGCTATGGTTAGCGTCGAGCTTTGGTGATCGTGCATATAAGCGGGGGCGTCGAGTTAGGGCCTCGACTTATGTACGGATCTCTTCATTATGAGCGTTAGTTGGGATACCCCTTATTGACACCCTCGACAGGTAGATGGAAAAGTGATGAATGATCAATGAGGGAGTTGCCGATGGGCTATGATACCGATGCTAAAGCAGCGAGAGAGAGATATAGCTAAGTCCGGGAATAGTGATTGATCAATGCCTATGGCTGATATTGACGATGGCCGATACCGATGGAAGATGATATGCCGATGATGGTGAAATAAGACATAGGAGTTATCGGGAAGACAATGGCGGTGTGTCAATCACTCAGGATGGATGTATTGTTATGTTCCATAATTGATAGAGTTTGTTTTACGTACGAGTCCTGTTTGATTTGGAATTAGAATCCTAGTCATGTCTAATTGTAACTATTTAGGATAGAGTATAAATATAGACTTAATAGTGATGTAAGAGGACAATCCAATCAATATCATACAAAACTTTTACATCTACTTTTGCATCTACATTTTCGACGACTTCGTCAACTCACATCTTTTCTTTTGCTTACGAGTTCTTAAGAATTCATCGAGTCATACTCTACGAGTTCTCAAGTTCCGCGTGGATACCTCTTGGCCATGGCATCCAGACGCATCGCTGTTGTCAGGACCAAAGTATTCGAGTTATCACCTTTGTTGGTTGTAAGGTCAAATCGGCTGGCACACCTTAATGATTGAATCGAGTATTAGCCCTTTGTGTTTGCAGATCCATTTTTGCACCAACACATCTTTTGGCACGCCTGGTGGGACAGATTCATCATCAAGATCAATATGTCTACTACTGAATTCGACACGGAAAATATCATCACTGTAACGGAGGCCGATCTCAGGGATGAATAGAAGCAGGTGATGGCAAAGGCTATGGAGGAATACAAGCAGTTATGCTTAAAATCCTTCAGCGTCAATCAGAGTGGTGAAGTGATCTAGAAGCTAGAACTGCCGATGCCTCGGCAAATCACGTTTGAAGCCAATCGTGGTAAATTGCAAGATATGGTTGACAATGCTATTAATCATGCTTTGATCAATCAATCCAGTGTACTGCCCAATACTGTTTTCAACGCCGTGGCTAGAACTTTCAAAGAAGGACAGACACCACCATTATACATGGGCCCGGCCTATCATCAGCTAGGGTTATCATCGATTAGGGCTCCATCGACTCCTCCGACCGTTTCGGGGACCGAAGTTACTTCTCCACCAAGTACATTAGGGATGAGTAACGGGCAATCTACACCGATGAGAACCAATTCAGCAACATCAGATGGACGGATTCAACTTAACACAGATCTATCGGCATCGGCAATGTCAGGGTCTGTATTTCAGAACTGTCAGGTTCCTCCTAATTGGTGGGGATATGGTATGCCTCCAGAGTTTTTTGCAAAAGGTTCTAGAACATCTCAGGTGGCTGGCTTGGCAGGAAAAGCTCCTATGGGCACCTCCAGTTTCGCCGATGACTCAGAATTCCCAGTATTCTACAACTACTACTGTAAGGCCTGTTACTGGAAACTTTCAAATGCCAATGTTCCAGACACCTAATGCATCGGTAGATTTATTGCCGATGCAACAGAGGTTCATGACTCAGGTAGGGTATGTCAACCCAATGATGACACCCAATTATCAGCCATCGGTAGGGCCTGTGCTGATGAATGCTAACAACGGATGGATGGGGCAGTTTGTCTTTCCACAAATGACACAACAAAATCATCAGGCTGTAGGATTCTAGCAAGGACAGATGCAGGTTGGTTTCCAGAATCAAGGACCAGCCAATCAGCGGATGAATATTGCTCAACAGATTGGTGGCCAACAAGCTATGGCCAATGCTATGTTCCCTAGAGATCATCTGCCTCAGAGGCATGTGGAAGCCTATCAACAGGTGCCGGAGCCACAGCCCCTACATCGACAGGATACCAATGCCTATTGGGCCAATAAGATAGCTGAAGTAATGAGAGATCAGTTTGGGATAAAACCCAAAGTCAATACTTATTCTTATCGGACACCGTATCCTCCTGCATATGATCTGATTCCACTTCCAAATCGGTACAAGATGCCATATTTCACTAAGTTCTCTGGGCAAGATGATACATCGACAATGGAACATGTCAATCGATTCATCATCCAATGTGGAGAGGCTGCTAACAGAGATGAATTAAGAGTTTGTTTATTTTCATCATCGTTGTCAAGATCGGCATTTACTTGGTTTATTTCATTACCTCCAAATTTGGTAATTACTTGGGCCGATCTAGAGAAGCAGTTCCACAAATATTTCTTTTCTGGGGTCCATGAAAAGAAGATTACCGATTTAGTAAGACTGAGGCAGCGCAATGATGAATCAGTTGAATGCTTTATACAAAGGTTGAGAGATGTCAAGAATAAATGTTATAGTCTGGTTCTAGATGATCGGCAACTGGCCGATTTGGCTTTTCATGGATTGTTGCCACACATCAAAGATAAGTATGCTTCTCAAGAGTTTGAAAGTCTGAGTCATCTGGTGCAGAGGATTTTTGATCAAGATATCAAGGCTTTTGAACCGAGGAAAGCTTAGAACAAAAAGGTGTCATTTGTCAATGAGGTAGCAAGTTCAGTTTCTGATGAAGAACCAGTCATCGGCTTAGCAGAATTGGTAAAAAACAAAAAGCCGATGTCCTGTCCTTTTGGCCATAAAGAACCAAAAAAGTTTGCTTTTGACATTACAAAGGCCGATAGGATATTTGATTTTCTGCTTCAAGAGGGATAAATTAAGCTATCACCTAATCATGTGATTCCATCGGCCGATGAATTGAAAAAGGTCAAGTATTGCAAGTGGCATATTGCAACATCACATAGCACAACTGAGTGCAAAGTATTCAGGCAGCAGCTGTAATCGGCTATAGAATCTGGGAGAATTAAATTTGATAATTCCAAAACTCAGAAGCCGATGAAGATTGATCAACATCCTTTCCCCACAAACATGTTGGATGCCAATGGTAAGACCAAGGTCTTGACGTTAGAAGCCGCTAAAAGACGTGCATCGGTTGATCCCGAGCATCAGATAACTACCGATGATGCCAAGGGCAAAGGTTTGATTTAGGAGGGTAGCAGCTCTGGGAGACCTCCTCGATCTGGCATTGTGATCACTCATAGAAGACATTGGGAAACATGGCAGCAACGTGAAGATCGGTACCGCCGTCAGCAAGAGGATCGACGCCGAGAAGAAGAAAGACGACGACAAGAGTGGAATTGGTACAAAGATCACTGGAATTGCCCCCTTCTTTATTCATTGTTGGGAGCAAAACATCAAGTTACCAAGTGTTAGAGACTGCCCAGAATACAATGGTTATAGTCAGTATGATCGGCCAGATCGACGATTCAAAAATGATGACTGACGCTTTAATGAGCCGATCAGGAGAAGAATGTCAGTTCATGATCGGCTGGGGGGCAGACTTATCGTGCATGACAGGCTTGGTGGACGTGTTGGGCATTTTTCGAGGAACCAAGAGGAGCTTGAAGAAATAGCAAATGCCCGGGTTCCCGATGAATTTATTTTTTGCAGGGACACCAATACTCATTGGGTGGAATCAAGGGAAGTTCGCCATCAGCCAGTACAGAGGACACAACTTCCCTAATGGTGTCCAGAAGGATTGACAAGGACATAGAAAAGGAGGATGCAGCGAGAACAGCAAGAAGAATTGGATAGGGAAGAAAATTCCTCTAAGTCTAAGAATCGGCAGCAATCGGATCACAAAGGAAAAGGACCATCGGGAGATGTTAACATGGTATTTATGTTGCCGATGGAGTTTCTTGCACCCTTTAGTGATGATGAAGAAATAGACTTCCCTGGACAGATAGCTCAGTTAGCACTTGATCCAATGACAGCCATGTTTGAGAAGCCTTCCAACGATGAAAGGCAGCATCTTAAAGCTTTGTTCGTCAAAGGCAGGGTTGACAGGCAGCCGATGTCCAAGATACTCATTGATGGGGGAGCTGCTATCAATATTATGCCTTACACAGTCTATCGAAAGCTTCGCAAAGGAGATCAAGATTTGACCAGAACTGACCATCGGCAGCAAGACTTTGCTCATGACTTTCTTTGTCATCAGTGGAAAAGGTGCATACAATTTATTACTAGGGAGGGAATGGATTCATGCCAATTGTTGTATTCCTTCTACAATGCACCAGTGTCTTGTTCAGTGGGTAGGTGACAAGATTGAAATTGTCCCCAGAGATTCTTCATATATCATTGCGTCGGTAGAATCAGATACTTATGAGAGGACCAGATGCATTTCAGGGGAAGTTTAGGAGAAAGATTTTCTCAAAGTTGCCGATTATGAAATTCCACCGATCCAAGCAGTCGGTTCTCATGAAGAATTTTAATGGATAGGTTCGCCGATGATGGAAAGTTAGGACAGGGGTTTACATCGGCTGATGATCTAGTAGAAGTAGATATAGGTAATGGCGATAAGCCAAGACCTACTTTTATTAGTGCTAAGTTAGACTCTGAGTGTAAGCAGCAATTAACCAATTTGTTAAAGGAATATAAAAATTTCTTTGCTTGAGATTATACCGAGATGCCTGGTTTAGACCGATCAATTGTTGAACATCGGTTGCCTATTAAGTCTGGGTTTCAGCCGCATAAGCAACCAACACGCCGATGCAATCCTAATATTCTCCCTGATATTAAGGCCAAAATAATCAAACTTATTGAAGCTAAATTTATTCGGCAATATTGGTATGCCGAATGGATTTCTCCCTGTTTATAAGAAGAATGGAAAGCTCCGTGTTTGCATTGATTTTAGGAATCTTAATGTCACACTCATATTTTAAGAACAAAATAGGATGCATAAAAGACTCATATGTGCCCCAAAAACAGTCGCACACGTAAGTAGACAAATCTCAAATGTACCATTACAGTGTTTATTACATAGCGAAACAATAATAAATCACATAGTCTTATACATAAATGATAACATGAAGTAAACAACGCTCTCGATGGAAGCACCACACAGGGACACTGTTGACTGGTTGACTCCAAACATAGTACTCATAACGGTAATCCTCATTCCAGTCATCTTCATTATCATATCCGGAGGTGTTGGGAAATTGCAAGAGTGAGCACATATCGTACTCAACAAGTATAACCAGGGGTTCATGAGGCTCAAATAGCTGACACTGGTTTGACTGCATTTAGCTTTTAATGGTGGATAGCATATTCATAATTAAATAGCAAATGTCAAGGTAGCATAAATAACCCATTAATCACATGATCAAGTGTAAGCATAATTAATTCAAAGCATAAACGATAACCAAATGAACATAATAACATAACAAGCTCATCATCTTAATGTAGATGTCCCCAAGGCCGCTCCTGACCGTGAGCTCGGCTAGTATACCAGTTTTACACTCTGCAGAGGTTGTACATCTTTACCCACGAGTCATGATTTACCCTTTCGCCTAACGTAGCTAATCTCTTAACCCCCTTCCCAGGGAGGTCGCCAGGGATCACTATGAAGCCTTTCAAGAGTTCGTCTAACATGTTAGGGCCGTAAGGTTTCCTTTGCGAGCAGATATAGATACCCCCCTTCCGAATGGCACAATGACGTGCAGCCTATACACATAGGGACAGGGGCTCGCACTATACCCGTGTCGGTTCAGCCCCTCCGCCCTTTCGGGTAACCTCTAACAAGCTAGAAAAGGTCTCCATACTGAGCTAAAGCCAGAGCCATTATAGCCCTCATAGTTGCACTGTTATCCCGGGTGATCACGTACAGACAAGATCTCATACAGTTATTTGTCATTCTTTTATGTTCATTGCATAGCTATTAATCATCTTACAAGATCATGGATTATATCAAGCACTAGCACATCTACACCAAATGCATATCAAGTAGGTAGCAAGGAATACAGGTAACAATCATCTATGATTTTGCTAAGGTCGACAAGGTGATAGCATGCATAAGATATATATGTGTAGTTATAAGTGAATAGGTTACAAGGATAATCCCAAGTTATACTTGCCTTGCTCAAAGCTCTCCTGTGCCTGTTGGTCTTCAAAAGCTTGGTCTTGATCACCAACGTACGACTCACCGTCTATTCCCAATCATCAATCAACAACACGCAATCCAATGTAGACAATCATACACAAAGCAAACAAGCTATAATTAGAACATTACACCAACAGTGAGAAATCAAAGATAAAAGTTTATTAAAATATTCTACGCAGCGCTACGATCACACGAACATAAAGTTCACGAAAATCGGAATTAAAACGTGAAAGATATGAATTTTCTTAGATTTCCTATAGAGAAATAATTAATTAAATAGTACCAGGAAATTAAAAAGTTTCAAAACAGTAAACTAATATTTCTAACATGTAGAGCATG